>NC_056736.1:281410015-281475015 GCF_019279795.1 Protopterus annectens | reverse complement strand
TATGGAAGTTGTAGCTGCTTCCCCCAGAAACACCAGTACTGCAGCTTTTTCATTCTCTTCTCCTACAAAGGGTAGTTCTAAACACAAATCACCTTCTGATTTACTTGCTGTGTTACCATCACTGGCCTCTTGAAACTCTGTTTTCTTTTACAATGTTCTCACTCTACCTTAATGGAAGCAGATACCACACTTTCTTTTCCTTCCTTATGTTGCTCACTGCTGCAAAGAATACATCAGAACAAAATGTATCATCTGTTTTCCTCATTCTTGGTTTACAGATTCCTGCTACTTAGAATCCACCTTCATCTGCATTTATTATCTGGTAGTTAGTTCAGAAGATTAAGACTATGAGCTGTTAGCAAGCTACTTCCTGTGGTACAGGGTTTGATTCCCTCAGCCTTCATTTGCCTACTGTGTGATCTTGAACAAGTCACTTAACCAAACAGTGTTTTAGGGCAATTGAGAATTTAGGCTAGGCTCTTTAATGGTCTTCTGGGCTGCATGTTTAGTAACTGCCTATGAAATAGCAAAAATAGTTCAGGACTCTGCAGTCTACTGGTTATCTTACTTTGTGCGCTCAGTTTATTCTGAGGATCCTCACAAACGTACTTTTCTTCTTTTATTTTTTATTGTCTGTGTCTGTATTTACTATATATACTTTTTTCTTGAACTTATTTTCAATTTATAATTTCTGTTAGCTCATCTTTAGTTCCTATCATGACATTTCTTACAGTTTTGCGTTTCTGTTGCTCTGTCACTTGGGCATGCTTCTTCTAACAGATAGCAGAAGTTTAGCTAGGGTGGGGCAAAGGAGGTCTTGTAGCAAGGTGTTAGGAGGTATAGGTTCATAGGTAGGTGCTAGGCTATCTGCCCAAACGCATTTATAAGCCTAGCCATAATGTGTTGGCTTTTGCCACCCCCTTAGATTAGTTCCCTGTGGCTCTGTCCAGCAGAGCCACTGAAGTGATCCCCGGGGTAAACTTTCTGTTTCCCATCCACTCATCAAGGTTTCTCTTGAAGAGTGTTAGTGAGGAGCTCTGCCTAATGTAGATTGGAATCTTGTTCCAAAGCATGGGAAGTCTCTGGGACAGGAATCTATCCCTCCAGCACGTCCTATTTATTGTTGTGGTGAGGTTTAGATCCCTAGAGCGTGTGGCTCTAGGGGATATGGTTTTCTTTAGGTAGAGCATATCCATCAATTCTGGATTGGACATGGCCTTGTATATCAGGCAGAGATCACCTCTGAGTAGGCGGTATGCAACCGGGTACAGCTGGAGTTTCTTCAGTCGAGCTGCATAGGGCATCTGTTTGAGGCCAGTGATCCTCTAGGTGAGGTACTTCTGTGGTCTTTCCAGCTGTTGCAGGTGTCTTGTAAGGTACATCCTAAATGAGGCGTTGTACACTATGATGGGTCTGATGAGTGATGAGTAGAGGGGCATGTTTGGCTGTTGTGATTTTATTATTGATACTGTACTTGGCATCAGGGCTGAAACCCAAATTATCTATGGTATGATCCCATTTCTTCTTATTAGGGGTAATATATAATTATCGACTATGGGATGGGTAAGTCCAATCTAACACCAAATGGGATAGGTTAATTCAAGCACCAAAAGGGAAGCTGGCTAGGCTTATGGCACAGAAGGGTGGCTAGCCTAATACTTACTTATGAACTTATTATACAAGGAATACCAATAACCTTGTTTCTGAATCACTATCAGCATTACATTGGAATAACTCACACACACCCGGGGATTCATTAACATGTGTGTGTGTACACAGCATGCTAAGCCTAAACACTCTGTTCATGTTAGCACAATGGACAATTGTGCTCATTGAATATACAAGCCGCTAAGGAAGCCTACACATTCAGTAGCACCAGTTGGAGGCCAGAACACCTGCTAATGACCACAAACAGGTGCATGGAGGCTGGAGCACATAATATAAACAATAGGTTTAATATACACACAACCCCAGTAAGCAAACACTTGTGGACACCATGATACAAGGCAAGAGCAACTTGAACGTCATAATTAGGAGGCAGGCAAAGCTTAGCAAAAAACTGCAGGTAGATATAAATAGATTAGTGTACAAACAACAGTAATTACATTTATTTTTATCTATACAAGTAATCCTGTCCACTTAGGGACACATGTAGATAACAAAAAGGAAATGCTGACAAAGGATGTGAGAGGGACACAGCTACAGTGCAGCAAAGGGGAGAAAATGTGATGCATGTAAAGTTGACATAAAGTTGAGATAACAGTTACCAAGGAAAGTTGATACATTAGGGGGGTATTGCATATACTGTACTTATTTCACATCAGATGTGTATCCAGAAAGTTATATGTTGTAACCAAAATTATGCTGTAGTCCCCACCTATCATGTAAAACAATTTAAATGAACTCTAAAGATGCTGCCCTTTGCACTTCAAATAAGAACTTTTTATTGTCATTTGTTGCCACTTGTAGCCTTAGAAATTCTATTGTAAAGTTAAAATTATGTTAGCAAAGCATGTGTTGTATATTACTGTAAGTTATAGAATAGTTTATACAGTTATATAATCTAACAGTATGTTTTCCACTATATATTTCCTGAGGCATGCTCAGCAAATTGTGGTACTCACATGATTTTATGGAGAATGCCTATTTACACCCATGTTGCAGGTATATGGAACTACTCCACCATGGTAATGTATACTGTGGGAGTGATCAAAGGTAATGAACTACATCCACATCATTATCTTAGAACACACATACAGGATAAAAAATTGAAAGGCTTTCAGTGCAATATGTGGATGAGGGAAACAATACTGACATTGTTATGGCAGTGTACACACCAGTGTCAATATGGAAATACTGACAAGGGTCATGGACAGCTGTGCAGTCATTCCAATAATAATAATATTAATTATTAAAAAATAATTTGTTGCAGTAACCTGCATGTTATGTATGGTAGAATGTTTGTGATTTTCCATGCATACTGTCTAGCGAAAGACAAAAGGACATAACACATACACTTAAGTATCACATTGTCCAGGATATAAACAAAATAATGATCTGATATACATACTAACAGATGTCTAGGTATAGCAGATGTGACGTACATGTATGCAAAGTGAAGCTTATGGACATGTGACATATGCGAACAGGCACATAAATCAAGGTACAATTCATGTGTAGTAAGTCTCCTGACAAATGAAGTGTGTGTATGAATGTCACTATACATATATATATATATATATATATATATATATATATATATATATATATATATATCAGTATGTATAATATATATTATGTGTATAACAAAAGTAGATAAGTAGCTCAGACAAGACTTAGGCAAAACTTACATTGCCAGTGTTATGGTGTTATCATCAACTACTGAGAAAATGTAACAAATGTCAGGCTGCAATTATTTGAGTATGATGCATTCATGGTACTGTAATTAATGATATGATATGTGTCCTCTCTTGTGCAATTGCCCACTATACATGTTGACATAAAAAGTGTATCAAAGTACACATGTGAATGCAGTTTACTATGATGCTATAACTGCATTCACATGTGTACTTTGATACACATGCATACCTCTCAGCCTCGTACCATAAGACATCTGGACAAAGCCATAAATAAAAGGTGGACCAAGACCCAAAAATAGGGGCAAGTTTTAAATATTGCTCTTATAAACTTAGAAAGTTGACAAGTTAACAGGTTTTGCATTAGCATGAATTTTCTGACCGGTATGAAGTCTGAAACTCAAATATCTGCCATTCTTTTTTGACTTCTATCTTCCATGATTTGCCAAAAGAAATATGAGTAATAAACCAATATATATGAGGTAAAAATCTGGACAGTTGAGAGGCATGTGCACGTGAATACAGTATAAAATGATGCTGTAAGCGATATTTACATCTGACATGAGCCTTCTTAAACACATTACTAATGCCTTTATAACACTACAGTAACATACATCAGAAACATTAACATGTACTACTAAATGACCTAAAACATGGTCCATGTCTAGGTGTGGGTTTTGCAATTATTGCTCTCTCATCAATACTGGGGAGGTGTTTTGCTTGAATGGCTATGTATTATGTATTCAGGGGAAGTATAACTGTAACAGCTCTGGCGTTGTGTATGGAGACTTGTGCCAGGACTGCCCGACTTTTTATGTCGGGAAGACCGAGCGGAAATTAAGATCCCGCATTTATGAACATTGTTACGACATCAAAAAGAAAAAGTTGACAAATGCCCTATACCATCACATTCAGGAATCCCCTACGCATAGTTTTAAATGTATAGTACTTGAACAGGTTATGAAAAATAGTAGGAGTGGTCCTTGGCAACTTTGGTTGGAGGAAAAAGAGCTGTTTTGCATTCTCCGCCTTAAAGCGGTTGGTTAGCCAGCATTAAATGAGCTTGCATCAACTGGATGTATTTTAAAATTAAAGGCTTTATTAAGATAATAGGTGAGGGCATAACTTGGTTGTTTCATTAATTTTAATTATCAGTTTTTATGCCTTCAATATGCTTTTAATATGTGATATTATGGTTACATATGCCTACATTTTTACAGATTTTTTCTGCCTTTTGTGTATGATTTACTTATGTGTCTTTAAATATTAATTGAATGTTAATTGAACTCATGATGTCAGATCCTGTGGTTTCTTTTTAAAAAAATGGCTTTTAACTTGTACTTTGTTTGAGGAAGTTTTGATATTTGTCAAGATGAAAGCGCTAACTATTCATTAAATTGAAGGTACCTTGCTCCTTGCCTTGATGTTATTTCGTTTTTAAAGTGTTTGTCTTCAGTGGTGTACACATTAAGAAATTATGAATGAGGTCTCATCTCCTTTAAGCCTCTTCTAATGTCCTCATACCTTTCTATATAATCACATTCTGCTATCCCTGTAGCAAATGCCATCTCTGTCATTATGGCTATATTTTCTCCATAAAGATCTGCTAAACATAATTCCATTTTCCATCCATGTTTTACATTGTAAATTAGTTATTGAACTAAATGTTGTAGCATATTCTTGCATCTGTAAATGTGTGTGTGCGTGTGTGTGTGTGTGTGTGTGTGTGTGTGTGTGTGTGTGTGTGTGTGTGTGTGTACACACACACACACACACATATAAAATTAGTTTTTAGCATATTCTTTTATCTGAAAATATGTTTTGTTAATTGCTTTGTATGATCCTATTCACCCAGGCTGTGCCTGCAAATGGTCCATTGAGATCAGTGTACTGCCTACAGAAATATAAATAAATAAAATAAATAAAAAAATAAGTCATAGAGTGTTAACAAAATAATATATATACATATATATATATATATATATATATATATATATATACACACACACACACACACACACATATATATATATATATATATATCTATCTACACACACACACACACACACATATATATATATATATATATGTAAATGTATGAAGTCATACAATACAGATAATCATTTTTGTGGAAATAAATAAAACATGTAAACATTCGCTGATATACTCAGCAGTTACATCTTTCCAGACTCAAACACATGCCAAGGTCGGATCTCAGAGAGAGGTGTTATCAACCACTGATGCCACAGAAAGAGGTATATCTGATGTGTCATGAAGAACATACTTGAAGGGATTGTATCAGTATCATAACAGTTATGGATCCCCTAATATGAACTGTAAGATTTAAACAAGTGTACCTCTTAATGTGCCATTTCTCCAGTCTTTAGCTAAGCCACTCCTGGCTGTCATACTTGTCTGACAGACAGAACTTAACTAGATTTGAACCCCTGCTGATTGTGCTTCGCACTCTATGGAGCTTTATCGTAAATGCGTCTGCCACAGGAGATAGTAATGGAGGTGTCACATTGAACTTACTTCAAGATATGAAGTAAGAAAGGCTTTTGATGTTCATTTATCCAGCACAAATTATACTGAGGGATCAAAAAGATGTAGTAATCTTACTGATCACACAAGTGTGATTTACCAATATCAGTGATGGTTGGCTAAGCTACTGTTTTCTGACCATATAGTTTTGCACATTTATAGTTAAAGATTTGGGCCACTGCCTATCTGGGTAGTCATGATATACACGTCAGTATTAACTGATGTGCTACAGCAGAACTCTCAACACAAGTATCATGGAACACATATTTGACTGGCATGAAATCCCCAGTGTGTTGAAAGGGCTTTGTTACAACTAAAACTGAACAGAAATAAATTGATGCACTTCCAAGATGGCAGATCACCGAAAGAATATATTGATTCAAATAACAAAAGGGTGGAAAAAAGAAGAATCTTTAAATAGATATTCAGGTGAGCGGGTCTATATTAGATCACCGAGCGCTTAAAAAAGCGAATGGTGATTAATCAACCCTATGTAAGCGAAAGTTTACCATTTCAAACTGTCAGAACTTTTAGTTATGTACTCACCATAACTTCAGATGTTTGGGATCCATCTCGCCTACATTCTGACTGATGGGTTCGGAACCGATCCCTCAGCTCCGACTCGGCACGCTTATGCCAAAGAGCGAAGTCTCTTATTGGCTGAGCTTACTATATCCCAGGATGCACCACTACCAGTCCCCCAGATCTAGTTTGTCCGCATACATGCACACACGCACGCACTGCTTATATAACATCGACAGATGATACAAGATAAAAACAGTAGAACTCAAACCGTTCAGTCTCTTCTGATCTCCAAGGCAGGGGGAAGGAGGGTGGGTATTAGGAATGTAGGCAAGATGGATCCCAAACATCTGAAGTTATGGTGAGTACATAACTAAAAGATGTTATGTGATCCTATCTCGCCTACATTCTGACTGATGGGACAGCGTCCCTAGCACCTGAATCCTGGGTGGCTCACTGGAAAACACTCCTGAGTACTGTGGAACCAAATGATGCTCGCCCTTTAGATGCCACATCCAATTTATAGTGGGAAATGAAAGTGTGCGGGTTGGACCAAGTAGCCGCAGCACAAATCTCAGAAATAGCGAGCTTGGAATGAAAAGCAATAGAGGTAGCCATAGCTCTAGTAGAGTGAGCTTTGACAGATGTTGTAAGTTGCTTATTTGAAGAGGAATAAGCCTGAGTTATGCAATCTCTAATCCATTTGGCAATAGTAGCTTTAGTGATGGTTTTACCCAGTTTATTATCTGAAAAGGACACAAACAATTGGTCTGTTTTTCGAATTTGTTGAGTCCTGTCTAGATAGAAGCGCAATTGCCTGTGAACATCCAATGTATGCAAGGTGTATTCCGCTTTGTTTGAAAATTTTGGAAAGAAAACTGGTAGCTCTAGAGATTGTTGGAGACAGAGATTAGAACAAACTTTTGGAACAAAAGATGGATTAGGCCTAAGTGATACTCTATCCTTGTGAAAAATCAAGTACGGTGGTTTGATAGATAGGGCTTGAAGTTCTGAAACTCTTCTTGCAGAGGTAATTGCAATTAAGAAGGCAGTTTTCCAAGACAGATATTTCAACTCACATGTAGCAGCCGGTTCAAAAGGGGAAGATGTTAAGGCACGAAGTACCAAATCAAGATCCCACGGAGGCGCAGGATGAAAAACTGGGGGTCTTAAAAGCACAGCACCTTTCATGAAAGTTTTACATAATCTGCTGCTCATCAATGGTGGGTCTATGGATTCGTGAAATTTGGAGATAGCCGCTAGTTGGACTTTAATAGTAGAGACTGAAGATCCTTGATTAAACAAGGATGTTAAAAATTTCAATACCTCTGGTATCGGGGCAGTAATAGGGTCTAAGCCTCTGAGTTGAGCCCAGATAGCAAACCTCTTCCACTTACTGTGATACAATTTCTTAGTGGTGGGTTTGTGGGCTGAAGATAAAATGTGAATAACTTCCGGGTCCAAGGTGTGATTTCTGACTAAAGTCGGAAGTGGAGGAGCCAAGCTGTTAATTTCAAAGTGTGAAGGGACTGGTGCTGTTGTCCCGACTGATGAATCAGAAGGTCCGGAGTTAGATCCAAAAACCAAGGACCGTCCAGAGCATATTTCTGTAGGTAGGGGAACCATACCTGACGAGGCCAGTATGGAGCAATTAGAATCATTGTGGACCCCAATTGGGAAGCTTTCTGGATGACTTTGGGGAGGAGTGGAACCGGAGGGAAAGCATAAAGCAGTCCTGTTGGCCAAGGTTGGACTAGAGCATCCGTAGCTGCCTCTCCTTGACGCGGTGTCAAGGAAAAGAACCTAGAGTAATTTCCGGATCCGATCTGGTCTGTGGGGACCGGTTGGATGACTCCTTTTTCGAGCAGCTTTGAAGCTTCTACGGCTGCAATTTCCCTTTGACTGGGTGGTGGGTCCGGGATTTTTTTGGACGGAGGGGGTGAGTGTGTGAAGGGAATGGTGTAACCTCCGGCAATAATCCGAAGCACCCATCTGTCCTGAGTAATAGACTCCCAGGCTTTTAGGTGCTTGGCAAAACGGCACCCGACTGGCTCCGGAGCAGCACAGCCGGGCAATCCCTCATGGAGTGTGGGAGGCTGAAGAGCCACGAAAGGACTCGCGGTCTCCAGTGTTGCAGGGCCCTCTGCCGCCTCTGGGACGGCGTCTCCCAGAAAAATTTCCCCGTCCTCTGCCTCTGGAAGGGGAATCTTACTGCTGTTGAGGAAAGAATTTCTGTGATTTGTGGAACCACATCTTCCCTCCTCTTTTAGCCTTGGGATAAGGCCGAAAGGGAGTGGAATAACGTGCTCCTACGGCAGATAAAGTCTTTCCCTCTTGTTCACAGCAGGTAAGAGTGTCTTTCACCTTGGGTCCAAACAAAGAGGACCCATCAAAGGGAGCGTCGGCAAAGGAAGACTTGAAGGCCTCCGCGAAATGACACAAACGGAGCCAGGCTTGTCTCCGTAGAGCCACGCCTGTGCCTGCCGCTCTGCCCACCCCTTCGGCCGCATATGAGATGAGCCTCATGGACGAGTTAGAAATCGAGGTGAGGATAGCCAACTGAGAGCTAACCGACTGGGCTAGCTGCTCAGGTAGGTTACCTGAGAGGGAGTCTGAGAGCTCCTTGACCAGATCCCTCTGTAGTCTGGTGAAATGTGCCAAATAATTCAGGGACCTCAGAGTAAAGGCCGCTGAAGTCAGGGTGCGCTTCCCATACCGGTCCATGCTCCTAGACTCCTTATTAGGAGGATGGACGGACGTTGAAGCCTCTGCCACGTCCTGCTGGGTAGCAGATGCCACCACCATGGCATCTACAGCCACGCCTATCGTTAAGAACTCCTTCTCGGGTGGGGCAGACAAAAATTTGTTAGGGCGAGAAGGCACTGGTTCCACAGTATCTGGATGTTCCCACGCCCTCCGACAAACCAAATCCAGGAGCTCGTCGAAGGGCGGAGACACCCAGGAGGCGGAGGGCTGAGCCCCGAAGGCCTTGAGAAACACCGACTCATCAGCGGAGGGGGGTTTGGAATTCCAGCCACCTCGTTGCTTAAGGATCTCTAGAATGTCTGCAAATGAGACATCATCCGAGGACGACTTTGGGGACCCCTCCGCATCATCAAGATCAGTGTCCGATGTAAGAGACTCGTCGGGGAGTCCACGTGCTTCCTCTTGCACGATCTCTTCCTTGGGGGCTCCTCCGAAGACAACTCCGAAGAAACCTCAGGAGGAGGGGAACCCCCAGTGGGGGTAACCTCAGGCCCCGGGGCTCCGCTGCCTAGAGACAGGGGAACTGCCAAAGACCCAGTCTCCATGCCCAGGGAAGGTGCCGGTAAAGCCGTAGAGATGGCCGAAGAAGACTTGGCCAAGGCACTCCTCATAGCTCTGAAGGCCAGACCCCCAGAATCCTGGGAGGGTCCGGTCTCCGGAGCCATGATAGCAGACAGAAGTCCCGCGGCCGAAGCACCGAGAGGGAGGCTTGGAACCGACAGCATTGGCCCCGAAACGTCACCCCCGGGTCCGGCCGAAGAAGTCCGTGTGCTAAACTCGGACCCGAAGGCCGGGGTTGGAGTAAGGGTCGGAGCCGACCCTAGGATCTCCACTGGCTCCATCAGCACCTGCTCCGACGGAGCCGAAGCGGTCGGAGGAGGAATGGCAATGGAATGGGCTATCGGCTCCGAAGCCAAATGGGTCAGAGCCGAAACAAATTTCTGAAGGACTGGGGACTGGAACAGTCTTTGGAGCACCCTGTCAATGTCCGAATCTGACATCCTTGATGACCTGGAAGAGACCGAATGGGTCCGAGTAGGCCTCTCCAATGGCTCCAAGGGACTAGGGGACCGGCTCCGAGGCGACTCGATAACTATCGGCGCCGAAGGAGTGTCCAAACCAATTTCCATCGGTGCCGAGGAGGAAGTGTCTGAGCGGACAACCTTCATCGGCTCCGAGATCAGTGGAGCCGATGAAGGTGACCCACCTCTCGATGCCCCAGCCGTCGGCTCCGAACCCAGAGGAGTCGAGACTGGAGGCATCGAGGCAGACCGTTCCACCCTCGGCTCCGAAGTCCGTGGAGCCGAAGGAGAAGCCTGCCTATGTCTTTTTGCGGTCGGGTCCGACGGACTGGTCGGAGCCGGCCTTTCTTTAGCAGGAGAAGGAGAGGACGCTAATGCTTCTTCAAAAGAGGGTTTTATAAGGCCTTTCAAAATAAGATTATTTTCCCTCTCTTGGAGGACCCTCGAGGAAAACGCGTGACACACGCTGCAGGACTCCTGCAAATGTTTGGCGCCCAAACAATACACACAGAGAGAGTGGTCATCTGTGATTGACATTTTAAAACTGCACTTAGTGCACTTCTTAAAGCCCGAAGGCCTAGGAGCCTGAGACATTATAGCAACAAATTTAGTAACTCTATCACAGAAAAACACTTTTTTTTTTTTTTTTTTTAAAAGACTGTCACTACAATGATTAGCTTACGGTTGCCGATTAAGGTTGCCAGTCCGACAACAACAGAAAAATTAACTAAAGGGATCCAAGAACCCCTAAGGATTTGAAAAACAATTGACTGACAGGGAAAGGCCCTTCAATTCAAAAGGGGCCTCTAGTCAGAACAAACACGCAACCACACACAAAATTTTCCACAAAAAATAACCAGTCACACACAAAAGTACAGTATAGCTGTTAAAACAGCTTTTTGTTGAAGAATTAAGAAATTCCTGACAGAAAAAGTTAGTGAAAAACACTACTTAGCTCAGCCAGCTCGAGACCACGTCTTTGCTAGTTAGCGGCAAACGAGATCTGGGGGACTGGTAGTGGTGCATCCTGGGATATAGTAAGCTCAGCCAATAAGAGACTTCGCTCTTTGGCATAAGCGTGCCGAGTCGGAGCCGAGGGATCGGCTCCGAACCCATCAGTCAGAATGTAGGCGAGATAGGATCACATAACATCATCGATTTTTTTTCCTAGGGGGAAAAAATCGCTGTTCCAACAAAAAAAAAAACATACTTTAAACATTACATTAAGTGGGTGGCTTTGCCCACCACAAACCCCTACTTAAATATACCAACTCCGAGACCACACTACAGTGCTGAAAATGGCAAAGTAACGAAGCAGTCAAGCGATTTCTTTCCCAGGGAAAGAATTTGCTTAAAAGCCCCTTTGATATTTTGCCATTTCAGGCTTTTGAGTTCGACCAAGATGTATTCGAAAGAATGCATCTTTGTTCTTCTAATAGGGAACCCAGGTGAGCTGATAAAACTGCAAAAATCAAAGGTCAAAATGAAGAAAAGGCTGGCTGAGTATGATACTGTTCAAGAAGAGATGTTTTAAATAGTAATAGAATTAGAGGACAGAGCATGCAGGGAAAAACTGAGATTTTCTGCTGAACCAGAGAAGTTGGAAGGAACAGACTGTATTCATTTTACAAAAGTAGAAATAAGCAACTGGACTAGTATTCCACAGCAGGAGGTTTTAATTGCATGGGCATGTCATGTGTATGCTCCAAACCTGACTATAAGAAAGCAATTTAGATCTTTAATAGTAAAGATACAATCCTTCCAGCAGAAAGAGTTGATGCTGACAAAACTGTGGCAGAAGGACACAGTACTAAAAGTGGGAGACAGTAGAGTGTTGTGGAAAATGATTGCTCACTGTACACCAGGCAGAAGAGGAGTAAATTTATTCCACTAATCAGGGAATGTCGAGAAGCAGGCATGAGATTCACGATTACTCACTGTACACCAGGCAGAAGAGGAGTAAATTTATTCCACTAATCAGGGAATGTCAAGAAACAGGCATGAGATTCAAACTGCTGTATCCAGCTATCTTCAGAATATTCTTTCCTGGAGGGTCAAAATAATTTTTTAACACAGAACATGCTAAGGAAGAAATGCAAAAGTTTGTCCAACAAAACGTGAGCTGTAAAACAGAAGAAGATTCTGTTTCTTGTTCTTCTGTTAATAAAGACCACAAGGAGAATATGCCAGTGAAACCTTTTCCAGAGTTTTAACAGAAAATGCTTGAGAGACAGAAAAAAACAGAAGCAGAAGAGTTGACTAGAAAAAAAAAAACAAGATTATGTTGGAAAGGAATCAGAAAGGAATCAGAGACTGGATTTGGGATATGGAGATAAACAGGACTAAAAGCAGCTACTCAGAAAATGACAAATAATTATGGCATTACAAAGCATTAATTGTATTTGTGAAATATGACAGAACAAGAAAACCTGGAAACACTGGACTTTTCTGATTTTATTAAACTTGTAGGGGACTTTAAAGCATACGGCTGACTTCATGTCATTAATATTTGGAGGAACACTTAGGAGAGGGTAAGTGGAAGGAAATAGCTGTCAGTAAAAGAAAGTTTTATTCTTAACAGTAATATTTGTATAGTGCTTGAGATCTGCATGCTATAAAGTAAAGTTTTCCCAGTTATTTTCAAGTGTAATGGGATACTAAAGTAAACAGGTGCCCCTGTTTTTTTTTTTTTTTTTGCCTTCTTTTCTCTTTGTCCTTGTTCAGTTTTAAGAAATCTGGGCACTGCAATGTAAAAAAAGAAGAAAAGTCTGTTCAAAAGAGTATGCTACAAGAAAAATGATGTGCTTCATTCTTGCATAGGGGATGCCTTGAGTAAGACTCTTGGTTTTATCTAGTAACAAGTTTTAAGAGAAAACAATCAAATAAAAAAGAACATTAAATATAATAAACCTCTCCTCTAGCAAACAAATAATTTAAATAAATAAATAAATACTTGTAGAAACGAACCTGTATCTGGTTCTCATGTCTCCATTGAGACAATCTGATAAAGAGCAATAGAAACAGAATACTTCCTTTTTTTAATGGATTTCTTTCAATGGCTAGAAGATAGTGTTCTCTTTAAGCATTCAAGTGTTTTCCCATTCAGGGACAGCAAAAAAGATAAGAGAAATCTAGACAGCACATAGAAGCACAAGCTGTACCATGCATCTTAACGTGGATAACCTTCCTTTTAGGTTAATCCAAGTTTGTGAGTGTGGCTGTCAGTATGGTACAATTGTTCCTGTTAGGAAGATAAAGCTTCAGTATTTGAAGATGTACATAGTTTTGTGTGTTACTATTAAGTTAATAGTTTTTTGGGGGTGTATTGGGAGTGTATTTGTTTTTTGTTTGAGGGCTTTCAATAAAACAAAAAGTTTTGTAAAGTGTAAAATAGGCTCAAACTGATATGATAAGAAACAACTGTATAAAAGGTCAACCTGCCAAACATTAGTTTGTGTATGTAACACAAAAGCTGGAACTAGATACTTAAAAAAATGTACAAATAAAAGGTGGGTATAATACCTTTTTAACATAATGAGCCTCTCAATATTATTTTTAAATGTTATTGATCTTATAGATACATACAAAAAAGAAAGAGTAGTAAACTATATTATAAAATGTAGAGTGCAAATAACTATGCTACAGTAGACACATTTGGAAATAACTTAGCATGTGAATTTGATAAAAAAAAGGTTTTCAGGACTGTCATTCAGCAGTATATGTGGAACAAAGAAAAAGGGGAGTATTTATATTAATTGCAAGAGGAGCTCCAATAGTGATAAAATAGGAAAACAAAGATAATAATGGTAGATTTGTAGCACTAAGGGGCTACTGGCAAGGGGGGAAGATTATATTGGCATGTATTTTTATTCCACCTAAAACTGCTGCAATGGAGTTTAAGAAAACTTTGGGAGAAATAATCAGTTTTCAGCAGAGAATATTATTTAAAGATGAGGACTGGTCTATGATTTGTAGCAGGGATGATATATCTTGGGGGGGGGGGGCAGAAAGGAAAATATACCAAAGGAGGATAGATTTTTGAAGAAATGTATGAAAATGTTTGGCATGGAAGATGTGAATTCAGTAGTAGGAGCTCATAGTAAATTTACATATTACTCACCAAGGTACAAAAACTGGGCTAAGCTGGACAGATATTAGATTTCACAGGAACATGTGCATTTAATTGAACGTTTTGATGTGCATCCATTAAGCATGTAATACCTCATGCCAATAATAACTAAAATAACAATTCAGGGTAATGAAATAAAAATGAGACAGTTGTGCTTCCCCACCTATCTGTTAAACAGAGAGTAACTTAAGAAATAGGTAGTGGAAATTATTTGAATTATTAGGGAACACAGACATTTCTTCTGAAAATTTAGCTTGGATGTGGGATAAAATTAAAGTGCAGTTTAAAAATAGGGTGGAAATAAAAGAAAAAGAGATATGGCTAAGAAGTAACAAGAATTATTTAGAGGGACTGACAAAGTTTAAAGTATTGCAGAATAGGGGGAAGCTCACAGAACAGGAAGAGGTGCAACTGCAGAGTGCTAAAGAGCAAATAAGGGACTACCTCAATAATATGCAAGAATTTAAAAAGACTGTTGTTAAACAACTGTTTTTGATAATAACAACAGAGCAGAAAAGCTCTTAGCACAACAGCTCAGGCAACAGAAAGTAGAAAGGGTTGTTGCCAAACTTAGGAAGCATATAACAAGAAAAATAACCAGAGACCCTGTAGCGGTATAAGAAATATTTTGGAAATTTTAAGAAAATCTACATAAAGCAGGGAAATGTGGAAATCAAGAAAATATACAAATGGAAATGTTTATGGAAGAATTAATTATGCCACAGTTAGAGGTAGATGAGGCTCAATTATTGGCAGTTAGGGTAGGAGGAAATGAGATAGAAATTGTGATATATAACCAATCTACAAGAAAATCTCTAGGAATAGATGGCATTCCTGTGGAAGTTTGCAGACTAGGAGGGAAGAAAGTGATAAAGATCTGGAAGGTTTTGTTTAACATATTTTAATTTTGGAGAAGTACCAACATCCTGGAAGAATTGGCAGTGGCTGTAAGACCGAAAGATGGTAAAGACCCATCAGATCCAGCTTCATATAGGCCCATTTCAATTCTAAATCATGATTATAAAGTGTTTATGTCTATAATGGATAAAAGAATGGCAAAGGGGATGCCAAATTTGATAGATATGTATCAATGTGGTTTTGTGGAGGGGAGGCAAATATTTGACAACATTACTAAAACAGTAATGATCCAGTGGGAATCAGAACGTAAGAAAATATCACTGTTGTTGGCTGGTCTTGATGCAGAGAAAGCATTCAACAGAGTAAGCTGGGATTTTATGAGTAAGAAAATGGAAACATTTGCATTCTATAATAAAATTATATGGTTGATTAGGAGGCTATAATTGAAGTGGGGGGTCCTCTCTGATAAGTTCTGTTTGAGCAGAGGAACCAGGCATAGGTTCCCCTTTGTTATTTGTGTTATATTTAGAACCACTGTCAAAGAAAATTAGGGACTCAGAAATTAAAGATATAATTTGTACAGCGATCAGGAAAATTTGGCCTTATTGCAGATGATATTATTTTATACCTGATTAAACCAGAAAAGGACATTTCGTTGTTGAGGAAAATTCTGAGACAGATTCAAATCTTCATGATATGAAATTAATGAAGATAAAAGAAAGGGAATAGCTGTAAACTATGTACCCACACACGATTTGCTTCAGCAATATTCATATTTATGGGGACATGATAAAATTAAGTACTTAGGATTATGGATTAAAAAAATATTGTGTTGTGGCAGCTAAGGATATGTGGGAAGAGACTAAACAAAAAATAATACAAAAACTGAGAAACTGGAAGCTCTGTTTTATGAATATGGATAGCAAGATACAAGCAGTGAAAATATTTTTATTTCCTTTACTTTTATAGTTTTTATTTCCTTATGTTTTATACACAGGTCAACCAGACAGGAAGGTGGAGATACCAATTAATAAAAAGTTGAAAGATTTTATCTGGGAGGAGAAGAGAGCAAGAATCAAGTTAGATAATTGTATCCTTCCAATAGAACAAGGTGGTTTGGGATTATCTAATTTGAAGGGGTATTTCAGAGCTACATAGGTTCATAGGTTAGTACTAGGCTAACTGCCCTTTTGGGCCATTTGAAGCCTAACCAGTTACCCCATGTGAGAATCAAACCATGCACCTTGTGTCTTTAAGGTAAACACCTTAACCATTACATCATCCTCCCACCCCCAATTAAGGCTCTAATACATACTACAAGCAGAAAGCTATAATTCAAAGTGGAGAGGGATGATGAAATATGCGGGAAGCTTAAGAAATAAGGAGAGATTGGGATTTTGGATGTCACACAGAGTATTACATTCATAAAGTAGCAGAAAGTATTCTAAGAACTTAGCCAACATGGGAATAGAGAAATGAGGTTCTACAGATAGGGATGACTGCAATAAGGGATACA
The DNA here is from genome assembly GCF_019279795.1 of Protopterus annectens. Lineage (NCBI taxonomy): Eukaryota > Metazoa > Chordata > Ceratodontiformes > Protopteridae > Protopterus > Protopterus annectens. The sequence goes on along the minus strand of NC_056736.1, from coordinate 281,458,302 downwards.
CAGAATAGGCAAGAGGGGCCTGGAATTTAGTGGAGAAAACTGGGAAAGGAACCAGTGTACTGGGAACTTGCGATAGGTAATAGAATGGGAAGAGGCCAAGAATTAATTTGGACTGCAGGCCAGAGATTTCCTTCCCTTTCAATGATTGATATTAGAATATAGACAAAGAGAAATAAATAGGGATATCCTAAGTGAAAGAGCAGCACAAGTAGAGTATTTAGTAGAATCTAGAACAGAAGCTGCTGTTAAAAGGGGGTAATTAGTAGGGCATATGAAATATTGCCTAATAACTATGGAAATCAAATCAGTGGAGACTAGAAAGGATTGGAAAGACAGACTGGATAAGCAATTCACAAAGAAACAATGGAAGGATATATATATATATATATATACACACACACACACACACACACACACACACACACACACACACACACACACGACTCCCAAATATGCAGCTAAGAAAATTTAAGATCTTTGCTCGGAAGTGTTTGAATAAATATTTTGTATGCCAAGCATACTCCAAAGATTTTTTTCCTTAGATGGGTGGCAAATGTTGGAGATGTGATAGGGAAGAAAAAGGTAATTGGAACATATTTTTAGGAGTGTAATAAGTTGATTAAAAATCCCCTGCAGACTTCTAGGTTAGCAGTACTGAGTGAGCAAACTGCTGTAACTAAGGAAATGATACAGAATCAGAATTGCCTAGACATAGTAAGGCCCCTTGCTGAGTTTAATTTTGGTGGCTGCCAAAAAAGCAATTACTACAAAATGGAAATCAAAGTCTAAAACAGTTGTACTTGAAATAGTGAATATAGTAACAGAGATAAAAGAACTGGAAATTGGATGTTTAAAAAAGGGTAGTGGCAAATTACATAGAAAAAATGGGAATTGTGGGAATAATACATGCAGAATAATGTTTTTGAGCAGGAATGAGGTTTAAGGGAAGGCATGACTTGAATGACCCATGTAATGTTTGACTGACAATGACTGTATAGATTATAAGTGATGTGTAATATGTCCACATGGTTTGTTTTAATTTATATAAATGCAGGATTGCCTATGTCATAAGTGATAATTCAATAAAGAATTTCTTGTTTAAAAAAAGAAATAAATTGATGAAATGTTGCATGTGTCACATCAGTACACTCACATTATGATGCATTTTGCTGGAGTTGAACAGCTGGTTAAGTATGTCCACAATCTGCAGAACTGTGTCTTACCACAACTGTGAGACAGAAGATAATTTAAGGCATGACATAGTCATTGTGGTGAAAAACAGTTGTTTGAGCTAAAGGTAATGGAAGAGCCCTCTCCCAGTGTAATTGTATACATTAAAACTGTAGATGATGTTCAAGCAGCATAAACTGGTACTGGCTCACACTACACAGTCACTTTCAGTCACTGGTGGTTGAACACCCTACTAACTACAAAAAAAGCTAAAAATATGTCTTGACTGCATGTGCCCACATGGACAAATGTGAGATAGGAGTGTGTGAGACATTTGAGATTTCATCATCTTATTCTCTTATTGCTGCAAGGCATAAATAAAATGTATTAGATGTATTTTTAGACATAATTCAAAATATCACAAAATATTTGATTCAGTAAATATTGTGTGTCTCTGTCTCTCTGCAGTTAAGTTGCCTGAAGTGTGAAAAAGCTGTTAAAACTGCTTGATTGAACTTTGTGTTAGATGTTAGTTAAATTGAAAGCTATCAGCATTAAAATCTGTGTTGGTTACATTTCTAGTAATCATTTTAATCGGAGTTGCTGGCTACTGAGACTTGTCTGCATATTTCAACTGGACACAAGCTGATTTAAGTATACTTTTCTCTGCACTTATTTAAGATTTGAGTCAGTAAATATTGTGGGTCTTTTATTCAGTAAATATTGTGCATCTCTGTCTCTCTGCGGTTAGTTCCCCACCCCCCTCCCTGTTTCCTGTTGTGGTGTTAATCTTGGTGGCTTTGGAATTGCCCACCCCTGCTGTAAATCTGTTTTTGCACACTCCTCCTGGACCTATCTCATTTGCTCACTCTGTCTCTCTGCAGTTAAGTTGCCTGAAGTGTGAAAAAGTGTAGCCATCTGGGCTCATTGAAAGTTGTTAGATTGCTTTGAAATTCCTGTGTTAGTGTTAGTTAGCCTGGGGGTTTCTGCTAGCATTAAAATCTGTGTTGGTTACATTTCTAGTAATCATTTTAAAGGGAGTTGCTGGCTACTGAAACTTGTCTGCATATATCAACTGGACACAAGCTGATTTAAGTATACTTTTCTCTGCACTTAAGACTTGAGTCACTAAATATTGTGCGTCTGATTCAGTAAATATTGTGCATCTCTGTCTCTCTGGAGATATTTCCCACCCCCTCCCTGTTTCCTGTTGTGATGTTAATCTTGGTGGCTTTGGAATTGCCCTCCCCTGCTATAAATCTGTTTTTGCACACTCCTCCTGGACCTATCTCATTTGCTCACTCAACTGAGTACAGTGAGATCATATTTTGATTTCAGATACTCCTACCAGTCACATCTCCTCTGTGGTGTACAGAGAGCACTTGGGAAGGACATTCCTCTATAGTATCTTAATCTGTTCTGTTTCCTCCCACTCTAAAAAAAAATTGCACTTCATCTGCTTTACTGTATTTGTGTTTCTTCCTACTTTATTACCTTATTTTGCTTTTGCCTATTCTTAAAAGTACTCAATTGAATTTATTCTGCTGCCTTTATTATTGCTTGTTAGTAGCCTGATTAAATTGTAACTGTTATTCTAAGGCCCTTGGTTTAAGCACTTGGGCTTCAAACCAGTTGTTTTACATTAGGAAGGTTTGTGGTCTGCACTGCTGTGGCAGGACAGGTAGCGTACATCCTTCCATGTTGGGAACTGCTGATTGGAGGCTCAGTGTCTGTTATTCTAAAAGTGTATTAGTTCTGGGTTAAGCACTTGGGCTTCAGGCCAGTTATTTTACATTAAGAAGGTTTGTGGTCTGCACTCTTGTGGAAGGAGAGGCTAGATTCTTCCCTTCTGAGCTGGGAATTTCTGGTTAAAGGCTTATTGTGCATGCTTACTTGAATTGTTTCTTTCTGAAATTGGTACACCTTGTTTGCTGTAGCATAGACTAACTTGTCTGATTGAAGACTGTTGGAACAGGGCTCAGTTTTGAGCTTATTAACTGGTTAATTGGAAAAAGTGTTGTTTTGATTGTATCTGCTCTATTTTTTCTGAAAAAAAAATATATATACTTGTTTCACACCTTTCTGAACTAGTATAGTCCAGTTTTCAGGTCACTGTTGAATCCAGGGCTGTGTTACAAGTTTCTGTGTTGCCCATACCTTACTTGGATAGAAGGAAGTTTCTCTGTTCACCTGTGAGAGAGGGTAGCTTTGAGCAGCCTATCTGTCCCTGGAGGAGTGGTTTCAGCCCAGAAGTCAGTAGTTTATTGGCCATTTTGAGCTAATTTCTATCTCTTTCATTTCCCTACTATAAAAACCGCGTTTGCATGGTTTTGCGCACCGGGCAGTGCGGGTTAGCTACGGTTAAATTATTCCCGGCTCTCTTTCACTTCCCTGCTATAAAAACTGCATTTGCATAGTTCTTGCGCTTGTATTCCATTCAGCAAGTGCCTTCCAGGTGTTCTGCAGAGTCTACAGCAGCAGAGAGACAAAAGAAAGTTTGGAGTGATTAAGCATCATTTTCTGCTTTTCTTTCTGTCTTAACTAATTCTGCCTAAAACACTAGTTTTATTTTAGCATTTCTGTGATTTAAAAAGTTTGTTATTGCTACATATTGTACTTATTTGCTGCCTGCACTTGAATTAAGTCATTTTTGTGTTTAAATAATCTGTTTAACTGTTGTAGGCTACACACTAAAGTGTGATAGCCTTTTCTGTGCATTTAAAGTGTTGTTTTGATTGTATCTGTTCTATTTTCTGAAAACAAAAAAAAATATATATATATATATATACTTGTTTCCCGTCTTTTTGAACTAGTATAGTCCAGTTTTCAGGTTATTGCTGAATCCAGGGCTGTGTTACAAGTTTTTGTGTTGCCCATACCTTACTTGGGTAGAAGGAAGTTTCTCTGTTCACCTGTGAGAGAGGGGAGCTTTGAGCAGCCTATCTGTCCCTGGAGGAGTGATTTCAGCCAGAAGTTAGTAGTTTATTGGCCATTTTGGGCTAAGTTTGATTGTATCTGCTCTATTTTCTGAAAGAAAAAAACAAAAAATAAATACTTGTTTCCCGCCTTTCTAAACTAGTATAGTCCAGTTGTCAGGTTATTGCTGAATCCAGGGTTGTGTTACAAGTTTCTGTGTTGCCCATACCTTACGTGGATAGAAGGAAGTTTCTCTGTTCACCTGTGAGAGAGGGGAGCTTTGAGCAGCCTATCTGTCCCTGGAGGAGTGGTTTCAGCCCAGAAGTTAGCAGTTTATTGGCCATTTTGGGCTGATTTCTATCTCTTTCACTTCCCTGCTATAAAAACCGCATTTGCACAGTTTTTGCACTTGTATTCCACTCAGCAAGTACCTTCCAGGTGTTCTGCAGAGTCTACAGCAGCAGAGAGACAAAACAACTCATAGCAAGCACTTATAACCCTAGCACTAGACCCTCCTATATTGTACAGAAGGACATGGCTCTCTATTCAACCTTACCAGCCATTCAGTAAAACAGTTCACTGTACCTATCCAGGCATGTCCAAAGGGCAGTTTCAGGTGTACTCTCCAGTCCAACTGGTGAATCTGGGCATTTTGAGGCAATGTTACAACTGCCTCATGTACACAGACAACCCTCTCCTCCTACCACCAAACACTAATACATGTGAGAGATGCAATTATACAGCCAAACTGGAAGCTAAGCTCTCTCAACCCAAGGCTGGATCAGACAATCAAGAGGAGAAGGAAAATACTTGCATCACACCACCAGTCTCACATAGACCCATTAAACCAGCACCGGCAAAAAATACACATAAATAGACAAAAACATTTTTATTTTATTTTACAGTTGTTAACCGGGGGTGTCTGACTGAGACGAAAAGGCCCTTTTTCAGCAGAGGCCCAGGGAGAAAAGCTCCACAAAGAAAAATTACAGACACATTTAATTATTTAGACATGATCAGTATACACACAAATTTACAAGAGACATGTTTTTACAGTGGTATGCGGCACATAAACAGTTACAGTGGAGAGAACAAACAAAAAAATATTAATTTTAAAAATAAAGGTAATTAATAGATTTGTGGTGTACAGCTGAAATTTGGAACATAGGTAGAATACATACATAGTACACAGGTACAGTACATACATTGTAGATTAGCCAGTGTTTGTGAGTAAGATTGAAAACTATTATCAAGTGCTCTAGATTTAGTATGTATATGTTATCCGCTTTCACTAGCCTGGGGAGCAATCATGGCACAAAAAAACATACTCGGAGGCACTAAATAAAAATCTGCAAAAGCAACAGAGACTTCCAAAGCAGACATCCAAGCAACCTCCACCCCCCAACACAAATCATGAAACACATACTTCACAAAACCAGTGTGCCATGCAATCACAGCCCTTAAGGCAAAATAACATACCCAACATACTAGTAATAGGTGGCTCTATAGTCAGGCACACTGACGTCCTACTCACTAGGCTGAATAAGGAGAAGGTTACTGTTAGCTGCCTGTTATAGGCTATAGACAAGGGGACAGGTGGTACACACAGTCTACCTAGACCTCGCAAAGGCCTTTGACACCATTCCCCATTCTGGTATTATAGACAAGCTCACCAGCCTGAACATAAACCCCTACGTCACAAGATGGGTTGCCAACTGGCCCATGGACAAAACCCACATGGTAAGAGTTGCAGGAGCTAGGTCTGACTCTAAACCGGTTACAAGTGGCGTTCCCCAGGGCTCAGTCATAGGAACCCTCCTGTTCGGCATATACTTCTCAGAGGTACAGGCAAGTACAGGAGGACTATGGCTGACCAAATTCGCAGACGTCTACAAACGAGGGGCTATAATTGACTCTCCGGCTGACACAGATATCCTCCAAAAGGGTCTCACTGAGGCGGACATCTGGTGTCAAAATCATGGCCTCAAGCTAAATGCCAAAAAGTGCATAGTCATCCCCTTTGGAAAAAACAAAGTACCCGCAAACTACCACATAGGTGGTAGTCCCCTAAATACCGAAGATGTAATAAGGGATCTGGGGACCCAAGTAGATAGTAAACTCTCCTTTGATAATCACATTGCCAAAGTGGTTAGAAAATCCTTCTATGTGGCACACCTTATCACAAAAGGGTTCGCATCCAGATCAAAAGAGGTCATTGTGACACTCTATGCATCACTCATCAGACCCATCATAGAGTACAACACCCCATTTGGTATGTACCTTACAAGACACCTGCAACAGCTGGAAAGACCACAGAAGTACCTCACCAACAGGATCACTGGCCTCAAACAGATGCCCTATGCAGCTCGACTGAAGAAACTCCAGCTGTACTCGGTTGCATACCGCCTACTCAGAGGTGATCTCTGCCTGACATACAAGGCCATGTCCAACCCAGAACATCAACATGCTCCACCTAAAGAAAAGCTTATCCCCTTAAGCCACACGCTCTAGGGATCTAAACCTCACCACAACAATAAACAGGACATGCTGGAGGGATAGATTCCTGTCACAGAGACTTCCCATACTTTGGAACAAGATTCCAATCTACATTAAGCAGAGCTCCTCACTAACACTCCTCAAGAGAAACCTTGATGAGTGGATGGGAAACAGAAAGTTTACCCTGGGGATCACTACAGTGGCACTGCTGGACAGAGAGACAGGGAACTAATCTAAGGGGGTGGCGAAAGCCAACACATTCTGGCTAGGCTTATAAATGCCTTCGGGCAGATAGCCTAGTACCTACCTAGAAACCTATGAACCTATGACAGTAGGTGTACCCAAGCTCATGTGTTGCATAACACAGTTATCTCTGTGACTGTAGAAGCATAATTGTGTACAACGTGTAGATAATCCCAGATTCAAACTCATGGCTTATTAAGCCAACAAGTTACACATTATATCATTTCCTCATGCCGCAGAAGAAGGCTTGCTACTAGGTTTACACATGGCCTCCTCAGTGTTTAACAAAGCAGTTATCTGTGCTAAAATGGATACAAGACACACACACACACACACACACACACACACACACACACACACGCTCTCTCTCTCAAACACACATTAAGTCCTGGTGCCTTGTCGGACTGTAATGTACCAATCCAATTCATTTCAGCCATTTCAGTGTTATTCACCATGTCCCCACCTTGAAAACCTAGTTTTACAACTTGTAGGACCATAAATTTAAACTTATGCTCATTATACTTAAGAATATGTCTTGCCAATGCATTAGTCATTTTTCGGCAATGGATGTCACGCAAATGACGCAGAACACATTCCATCAATTGTCTCTTGCTCTTGCTCACATAAAACACAGTGCATTGCTGGCATTTAGTTAGAGGACAGGACTTAATGTGTGTGTACCAATTAAGTCCACCCTTAAAGGGTGTAAACTAAGTCATTTAGCTGATTGGATAGTCGGTCTTTTAAATTTAGTATTGTAAAATGTAATTTTTAAGTTGAATACTGCGGTGGTGGTGCTGCGGTAGCGTTGTCGCCTCACAGTTAGACGTTGCCCATTCGATTCTCAGTTAGAGCGTCTTCTGTGTAGTGACATGCATGAATGGGCATTCCTTCCGTTGAAGGTTGTACATTAGGCCCAGCAAGCCAGTACGTAAAAATCTACTGCCAATCATTAGCGGACCGGAGTTCCACTGTGGTGACCCCTAACCGAGAAAAGCCAAAAGACACAAACAAACCCGAGGAAGGGCAATTGGTCCAAAAGAGCTTGTCATGCATTAAAGAAGTGTTTTATGGTTTTATCCATGGTAGTCAGTTATTTCATTATTTTTATTTGTGCTGGTACATGGTTGGAGACCAACTCTTGGTTCTTGTGGGCGTTGTTTTGTTTTACCAGTATATTGCTGAGAAGATGTTGGGGATTAAAGTGGAAAAATTGATAGGGAAGCCCTTTCCCAGTTTAAATGTTTCTCCTGTGTGGAACTTTACACATCAGATGCATGAGTGAATCCAGTCCTACCTAGTACTACTGTCATACTTTTACACTCACGACAGTCAGTCACTGCTATATTCAAACACCCACTTATCTAATTACACAGTCTAAAGTAAATTGTGTCCACTGCAAGCACCATAGGAGAAGTCTGACTTTTAATGTGGAATAATGCATACTTGTAAGGATTATCTCATCAGTGTGTAGCAGGGAACCTAGAGTTTATTACAGGTTTGGGTGAAAAGGCATGTGTTTTGACAAGCAAAGGTAACAGCAATGTGTTGATTACAAGTAATGACATACCGCACAAAAAACTTAGCTATCCTGTCATTCATGTACATTGTGGTAGTGCGAGTGTCATGTGGCTGTTTCACAGTATAGTGTTTTGATGACAATCACACTTGTGAAAAACCTGACTGACAACCAAGCATTTCTGAGTGTTCAGCTCAGGATGATTCTATGCAAATAGCAATCATTTGTAGTGTCATTTTCAATATTTCCGCATGTCTGGACAACGTGCAGTGTAAATGCAGACAAGTTAAAATATTACAATGCACTGTTTAATACCACTGAGGAAGTATATGTGAAAAAGTCCCACATCATCATACATCATTCGCAAGTCTAAATGTGTTGGACTGCATACATACCTTTATGTAATGAAGTGTTTAACCAAAATCACAGTTAACTCCATATATCTTGAGTACAACAGTCCATTACAGCATACAAAAGTAATACAAGCCATTGTATTACTTTCTTTTTCTCAAACTCTGGACCCCACCCAGTTCGGGTTTGTGAAAGGCAGATCATGCCTCCTGAACCTGATCAATTTCTTTGAGGCAGTCACCAAAGCTGTAGATGAGGGTAAGGTGGTTCACACAACCTATCTTGACCTTGCCAAGGCTTTCAACACCATCCCCCATTCTGGAATTATAGCTAAACTCACTAAACTAGGTATAAATCCTTACATCACAAGATGGGTTGCCAATTGGCTCACTAACAGAACCCACACTTTAAAAGTTGCAGACTTCAAATCTGACTTCAAACCAGTGACAAGTGGAGTATCTCAGGGTTCAGTCCTGGGACCTCTCCTGTTTGGTATCTACTTCTCTGAAGTACAGGCTAACACAGGAAGGCCTTTGGCTAATGAAGTTCGAAGATGACAGCAAACTAGGAGCCATAGTTGAGTCCTCAAATGATGTGGACATCCTACAGAAGGGCCTCACCGAGACAGATACCTGGTGTCAGAGCCATGGCCTCAAGCTCAATGCCAAAAAGTGCATTGTCATCCACTTTGATAAAAACTCAGTACCTATGAGCTACCACATAGGCGGCAGTCTGCTTAATGCCGAATGTGTGATAAGAGACCTGGGGACCCAGGTGGACAGTAGTCTCTCCTTTAATTATCACATTGCCACAGTAGCCTGGAAATCCTTCTACATGGCACACCTCATCACAAAAGGGTTCTCATCTAGGAAAAAAGAGGTCATTGTTCCCCTCTACTCGACACTCATTAGACCCATTATAGAGTACAATGCCCCTTTTGGAATGTACCTCACAAGACATCTGCAGCAGCTGGAAAGGCCATAGAAGTACCTCACAAAGAGGATTACTGGCCTCAAACAGATGCCCTACAGTGACTGTCTCAAAAACTCCAGCTTTACTCCATAGCATATTGCCTACTCCGAGGTGATCTCTGCCTAACATATAAAGCTATGTCAAGCCCAGAGCTATTGGACATGCTACACCTAAAGAAATCTCAATCCCTCTGAGCTACATGCTCTAGGGACCTAAACCTCGTCACCACAATAAACAGGACATGCTGGAGGGATAGATTCCTGTCTCAGAAACTTCCCATACTCTGGAACAAGCTACTCATCTATGTCAAACAAAGTTCCTCATTAGCACTCTTCAAGAAAAATTTTGATAAGTGGATGGGAAATAGGAAATACACACTGGGGATCACTTCAGTGACTCTGCTCGACAGGGGCACAGGAAAATAACTTTCTTGGGTTGCGTATGCCAGGAAAGCTTGTTGGCTAGGCTTACTTAGACCCTTGGGCCGATAGCCTAGTACCTGCCTATGAACCTATGAAAATCACTCCCTGAAATTCACCACTGGGAAGCTTATTTGTGCAATTAATGGCGAACTAGTAGCACATGCATAAAAAGAAGTTATGAACTTACCATAACATTCCATCTGTGTTGTCCATCTTCATTCTTCCTCACCAAGTGGGTTCAGATCCAAACTGACTGATCTGACTCAGCCATTGCTAAAGCTTGTGGTAACCAAATTTCTCGAGCTTCTCCCTTACCCATAATGTACCTCCCCCAACTACTTCAGATCTTGTTTGCTGCTGAATAGAGAATAAAGATGAAAATAGTTAATGGAGAAGCCATATCAAGAAGTCATACATAAACAACAATATACAGGTATCCTGCAAACATTTGTTCCTCCAAAGGTCTTAGGATGTGGGGTTGGTGGGAGGGAAGCTGAGGAAGAATGAAAATAGACAACACAGATGAAACATTATGGTAAGAACATAACTTCTTCATCTTATGTAATCAATCTTCATTCTGTCCTCAACAAGTGGGACAGAGTCCCTAGCTACCTGTGTCCAGGGTGGACTCATAGAAGGATATTCTGTAGCACCACAGAACCAAATGAAGCCCAGCCTCTGGAGACCAGATCCAATTTGTAATGAGTTACAAAGGTATGGGGAGTAGCCCAGGTTGCTGCTGCACCTATATCATCCATGGACATTCTTGATTGAAAAACTGTGGAAGTCGCCATGAACCTAGTGGAATGAGCTTTCAATGGATTTGGGAGGGTAATATCCAGTTTAGTGTACATGAAGGAAATGCAATTTGTCAAACACTTTGATAATGTAACTTTAGAAACTGGTTTTCCCAGAGCTGGTTCAGAAAATTAAATGAACAATTGGTTAGTGTCGCTAGTCTGGTCAGGATTAAACAGACGAATATCTGTGGGTTCTGTTCAAGCAGCTTTATTATGTACAAACACATCAGGATTGAGGCTTAATAACTTTAACTTAAATAAACTTATAAACAAACTAGCTATCATACTCATACATGCTCACTCTCAGGCTGCACTCTCAAAATGGCACTGAAGCTAGCATGTGCTTGCTATTTATATGCACTTGCTGTCCTTGAAATGCTTCTTAAAGGTACAACACACACACACTATTGTACATCCTCCCTCACTGAGAAATGAGTCATGCACTATTGATGACATTAATTGACATGCAATTGATACAAAATAATTCTTTGACATGGAATTATATAGAACTAAATACATATAGACAATTATGTCCAGGTTGCTGTGTATTTCACACTAGGTCTGGAAATATGACCAAAATGTGTGACAGAAATTAGAACTAGGAATAGCAACTGGGACTGTCTCTGCTGAATGTTCAACTTTGGGGACATCAATTACACTATCAGGAATAGAAGTAGAAATTAAGACATGTTCTGCAACAGGAACATTGTCTGGATAGCTCTGAGATCTAGAGTCTGTATCACAGGAACAATGCTGTGATATTGATTCTGATACAGGAAGAAGATGTCTGCGATTTCTCCTGTACTCCACACCCTCAGATTCCGTGAAGTAGGATCTCGGCTCGGCACATATACCTGTTACTTGACCAATCCGGTCAAAACCTTTCGCCATTTGTATCCTCACTGTCTCTCCTTCTTTCAAAGGACAAAGAGATCTGCTTGATGCATCGTAACTGGACTTCTGGAAAGAACACTTTCTGAATAGTTGGACGTTGTTCTGTTGTTCTTTGCTTTAGACCTTAAACTGAAACTAAAAGGCAGTGTTGTTCTGGTTTGCCTAGATAGAAGTCTGTGAGCAGACTAGCCAAGTATATCATCAGAGGGTATGTTTCTGAGATTGAGTAATTTCAAAAATACATCAGCATTGACATGCTTTTACTTCTCTAGTAATTGCTTTGCACTCTGTACTGCACGTTCAGCAATCCATTTGACTGCGGGTATTCTGGACTACTAGTAACATGTACAAATTCTCATTCTTTTGCAAATTTCTGAAACAACTGACTAGTAAATTGGGTACCATTGTCAGAAATAACTTTGTGTGAACTACCATGGACCGAGAAATGACGTTTCTTCTTGGTAATAGCAGTGGAAGTTAGGTTAGGTAATAAACTGATCTCAAACCAGCTCGAATAAGACTCTACCAACACTAAGTAATGCTGATTGTTCCACTCGAATATATCAGTGGCTACTGTTGACCAAGGTAGTTCTGGAACTTGAGTTAGCTGAAATGGTTCTTTTTGCAAATGTGGTTTAGTACTATTGCATACTGAACAACAAGAAAGTACTTTATCAATATATTTTGCTAGAGAAGGCCAAACCACTAGTCCTCTCACCCTTCTTTTCGTAGATTTGGAACCTGGGTGACCATGAGCAAAATCTGGACATATTCACATTGTAAGGAAGCAGGAACAACAATTTTAGGACCTTTGAAAATAATGCCATCTTCCATCAACATCTCATCTCTGTAAGGAAAATGTTTGCACTTCAGGTGGTACACTAGATTGCTTTGACAGCCATCCAGCATTAATGTAGTGGTTGAGCTTTTACAAAATGGGATCAGTCTTTGTATGATCTCTCAGCTCATCAAGTCTTGTGGCAGAAAACTATATACTTCCATGACGTCAAAGTCAAAATTTTCTGCATTAAGCTGTTCCATTGTATTTCTGTGTGATATGGATAAGGTATCAGCCAGATAAAGAAGTTTGCCTTTTGTATAGACCATTTTGAAGTTGTACTTTTGCAATCTGAGCATCGTTCTTTTGAAATCTTGCTGGAGCGAAATGCACAGGCTTCTTTAAAATAGTGACTAGGAGTTGGTGATCAGTTTCAATCTGAATAGCTTGACCATAAATATAATCATGAAACTTTGAACATGCAAATACTATTGCCAAAAGTTCTTTCTCAATTTGAGCATATTGCATTTCAGTTTGGGTAGGAGTTCTAGATGCATAGGCTACTGGTCTGTCTTCTTGAAGAATAACTGTGCCAAGACCAAATTTTGAAGCATCACAGGAAAGAGTGACTGGTTTATTGACATCATGGTATCTTAATGAAGGTGGGGTGGCAATTTTCTGCTTAAGGTCTTCAAAAGCTTTGGTGCTGTTCCAACCAAGACCATGTAACATTTTTGCAAATCAGCTCTCTTAAAGGTGCTGTCAACTCACTGAAGTCTGGTATAAACTTGCCTAAATAGTTGTCCATACCAAGAAAATGTTCTAGAGCTTGAATATTACCTGCTGCTGGCATCTCTAGAATGGCTGCTTAGGTTTATAGGTTCATAGGTGTTTACTAAGCTAACGAACCACAAGGACCTTTTTAAGCCTAGCCAAGCATCACAAATCTCGGACGAGTTCTAATACCCTTGATAAGTGTAAGCATAGGCCTAGGAGATGAACCATTTACAGGTTACCTATCTGCATCAGAGACATAGGTGCCAAACCAGGGATGAATTTCCGGTTTCCCATCCAATTGTCCAAGTTGCACTTGAATTGGATTAGGGAGGAACTCTGCTTCACATGGATGGGGAGCCTTTTCATAGATGGAGTAGTCTCTGGGATACATACCTACCTCTCCAGCACATCCTATTTATATCACACGCAATGTTTAATTCTTTAGAATGGGTAATTCAGGTACTGTTTGTTTTGTGGATATGCAGGAGATCCATCAGTGTGGGGTCTAACAATGCCCTGTACGCCAGACATAGATCTCCTCTCAAAAGCCTGTAGGAGACAGAATACAGGGATAGGGCCTTGAGGCAATCTGCATAAGACATATTACTTATGCCCTGTATTCTTTTAGCGAGGAACCTTGTGGACATTCCAGTTGTTGGATATGCCTGCTTAGGTACATACCAAAGGGGGCATTGTACTCAATGACAGGTCTGATGAATGCCGAATACAGTGGAACAATTACTTTCTTGGACTTAGATGCCATACCTTTGTTTATAAAGTTGAGCAACATAGAATTATTTCCTCACCATTGTAGACAGGTGATGATCAAAGGCTAGATTACTATCTATGTGTGTCCCTAAGTCCCTGACTACCGGGTCCACTCTAAGGGGTGTATTCTCAATATGATAGTTACCAGGGATGAATAGCTTCCCAAAGGATACTATTATGCATTTCTTAGCATTTAGTTTTAGTCCATGACTCTGACAGCAGTTGTTTGTCTGTGTCAGCCCCTCCTGGAGAACATTTGTGTCTGTGTGAGATTCAATGACAACTCCTAATTTGCAATAATCTGCAAATTTAGTCAGCCAGAGATCACTGACATTGGCCTTGACTTCTAAGAAGTAAATACCAAAAAGAAGCAGTCCAAGGACTGATCCCTGAGAGACTCCACTTGTGACTGGCCTCTCTGTAGAGGTGGACTCCCCATTTCTAACTTCCTGGGTCCTGTCTGTGAGTCAGTTGGCTATTCACTGGGTGACCTAACCTTTTGAGTTTGTCAACAATGCCCGAATGGGGTATTGTGTCAAATGCCTTGGCCAGGTCAAGATAGGCAGTGTGAACGATTTTGCCCTCATCCATTGCTTTAGTGACCTTCTCAAAAAAGTCCACCAGGTTGAGTAGGCATGATCTGCCCTTTATGAAATGAAACTAGGTTAGGTCCAGTGTCTAGAGGTTTACTATATCTCTGTTGATCATCTCCATGATAATTCTTTCCATGGCTTTACATATAAGACTAATGAGACTTATGGGTTTGTAGTTTCCAGGGTCTGTAGATGGCCCACCTTTGTGCAGAGGGATGACTGTTGCCTTACTCCATTCATGAGGCATGAAGCCTTTTGGAGGCTACGGTTAAATAGTAATTCCAGAGGCCCTGATAGGTCATGTTTCATGCTACTTAGAAGGCATCCTGGGATATTGTCTGGGCCCATTGATGCAGTGTTCTTGGTCTTGGAGAGAGCATTAAGGACCTGTTCCCTAGTGATAGTAGAGGGAGTTATATTTGATGATATTTCCTGAGGGAAGGTTGAGGGGGAGAGAAGAGTAAAGTTGGAGCTGAATTTATCAGCCAGGAAGATTGCTATATCTTCTGTCTCAGTATAGGTGGCTCCATTTACAATGAACTCTGCATACAATTGTGTATTGCCTTTGAGGTTGCGGAATGCTTTGTGGTTATCCTTGGCCTGGGAGGCCAAACTTACTTACCTTAAATTTGGCTTTGGTAGACTTTATTTGTCCTCAGAGTTGTTTTAGTTTAATGAGAGTGCTTTTATCCTGCTGGGTGCTGCACCTCCTAATTTTTGCCATGATTTTCTTCCTCCTGTTATACATCTGACTGATTTTGTGATTCCACCAAGGTGGCTTGTTTTTTGAGTTAGTTCTGTACTTCTTCCTGGTGGGTACATCTGCCTCTATGCAGCTATTAACATGCTTGTATAAGGTTTCTGTGAACAGTTCTGCATAGGCAGAAGTATTCTCATGGTTTATAGGGGCTTGAAATTTTGCCAGGTTTTCACTTAATAGCATGAGATTAGCCTTAGTATAGTTCCTGAATATTCCTGGTTTAGCTGGGGGTCCAGGTTTTATTTTTACTTCAAAGGAGACCATTTTGTGGTCTGACCTTACCAAGGAAAGCATTACAGTAGGGAGTGTGCAGCACTCTCCCATATTAGTGAGAACCAGATCCAGTATGGTTGCACCCCAGTTGGTGTATTGACTATCTGGTTCAGGTAGTTTGTGTTTACAGAATCCAGGAATCTCTGTGCACATACGTTTGATGTCATGTAGGATTTCCAGTTAATAGTGGGGTAATTAAAGTCACCCATGAATATGGTATTGGGTTGGATGATTAGTGTTTCCAGCAAGTTTAAATACATGGTATGGGTTTCCTGGGTCATAGAAGGGGACCTATAGCTAGAAAGGAAGTGGTATTGGATTTTACTTTATGGTGATGTGAACATGGAACAGCTCAAGTACATTGTCCTGTTTGACCAGCCTTGAAGTATATTTATTTTTGATGTAAATAGAGACACCTCCACCTTTAGTCCCTGCCCATGTAGTAGCTGGTCTAAATGTGTGGAAGGTATTATAACCCTGCACTGTTGGTGTGCTGACCACTGCTTTAAACCATGTCTCTGAAACTGCACAGACATCAGTATTCTCTAGGGTAAAGAGAGTTTCCAGGGAGTGGAGTTTTTTTTGTTTAGGCTCCTAGCATTGAGCAGTAATACCTTGCTTAGACAGGTCTGGTCATAAGCCAGTGCTAGTGCATAAATGACCTACATATGTAATTTCTGGTAGTCTGAATTTGCACTTCAGAGGCTTGAGCTTCAAGTTCACTCCATGTCCTCTGTCTAGAACTTTCCTAATATTTTTGTCATCCTCTGCTTCACCATTGCCTCCAACCAATAAATCATCTACTATTATGGCACAAGGATAACCTGAAAAAATTTGCTCCATTGCACGCTGAAAGACTTTGCTTTCAGAATTTATTCCAAATGGCATCCTGAGGAATCTATATCTTCCAAATGGGGTACAGAATGTAGTCAGTAGTGAAGATTTGCAATCAAGCATCACTTGCCAAAATGAACTTCTTGCATCCAAGACAGAAAAAACAATGGCATTTGGTATTAGGGCTACGACTTCCTTGACTGTACACATGGGATGATGCTTTGTTCAAATCTCTTGAGTCAATGCATATTCTGATTTCATCTGAGCCTTTTTTGTGGGCGGCTGCCACGGACAACACCAATTCAGTTGATTGTGTAACTAGACAAATTACACCTTGCTGCACCATTTTATCCAGCTGAGCTTTGAGTTTATTCTGCACAGCTATTAGAACTTTTCTTGCTGGCATGAGCACTGGACTGACCTCTGGATCTAACTTCATAGAATAGACAACTGGAAGTTTGCCTAACTTGTCATCAAAAACATCAGCATACTCTGAGAAAATAGCATCGGTAAAATTGGAACTGGGATATGTGCTTATATGATAAACTCCTTTGGTAAAGGAAAGCAGATTCATTCTCAAACTGTCTCTGAGACCCAATAAGGACTGCACACGTCTTTGGACTACATAGAATAGTAAGCTGTAGCAGCTCCTAACCAAATAACATGAAAGCACTACTGAGTCTTTAGTATGAATTTCTTCACCTCCATAAGCAACAAGTTTCTCACAACTGACCACATTAAGTTGCTCACCAGCTCTCACCTTAACAAATGTGTCTGCTGACATAACATTACACTTTGAACCAGTGTCTCCTTTGAGCTTGGTGGATTTACTATTGATCATCTCAGTACAAAACACTTTGTTCTTTGCCAACAAATTTACTGCATCAACCTTTTCACCAATTACTGACACACCATCTACATAGACAGCAGGGTTGCAGCTCTCTGTATGATCAACTTGCTTTTTAAGTGACCCTTCTTTACAACTGTGTGAGGTTTACTCGATTTGGAAAACTTGAAAATGGTTCCATTTTTTACACTTGTGGCATTGCTGACCAAGTGCTAAGCACATTTCTCTTTTAGACTCATGACTGGCACCACAATTGTGACAGTTAACAATAAAGCTTGATTTGGGTTTTGCTGACTCACCCTTGTACTACACTGAGAATTACTTTCTCAGTGAACTAGTCTAAGTACTTGCTGGAAAACTACAGGTTTTACCTGCCACACTCACAGGGGTTACAGCTACCATGTGCTCCTGCTAGCCACATGTTGCATGTTGTCTACATTTGCTCTGGAGCCTACTGAAACCATGCTCTTATCACTTGCAAGCATACTTGTTTGCCTTTCTGTAACTTCATGGATCTGATAAATCCCAATAGCTTGAGTTCAACATTAAATCACAGTCTTGAAGAAAAATCTTTCTCACTGCAACACTATTAATACCACACACATGCCTGTCTTTTATTAACTCATCTTTTAAGCCCCCAAACCTACACATTTTAGCTTTGTTTCTCAGGTCAGTAATATAAGCTGCAAAGGTTTCTACTTGCTTTTGATGTCTTGTGTAAAACAAATGTGTCTCTAATGTAACATTTGACTGGAGGTTGCACATTTCCCTGAACTTGTGTTTCAAACACTCGGGGTCTTCCCTTAATTCAGCCTGTACAACAATATAATGGTTTTCCCCTCCTCCTTCTTATACTGCTGGTGTATACATAAATGAATGCTCTCTTTCAATGGCCTCTGACACAGCTACGTTTAGCAAAATGAATGTCCTGGTGTGTGCATCTTTGTCAGAATAAGCTGCTTGTATAAAATATCGTACACTTGCTCAGATATTCTCCAATTCTCTGTACTATTCTGATGAAATACAAGTGGACCTGGTCTGCAAAATGCCTCTGCCCTATTAACACATACCAGTGAAGGCTTTTGCAAGCCTGCACAAACACATACACACATATACGGGTCCACTTCTTAATTTCGAAAGATCACAATCTCGAGATTCAAAATGTCGAACCCAGAGTCTCAACTTGTGAAATTTCGAAAGTAATAAATAAAAAAAAAAACAAGACAACTGCTAAAACCATGTTTTTGCTTGCCCCCGCACCCCCTGCAACTTAAATATACTAAGTGAAGAGAATAGTAAGTTTCCCGTTCTGTACTGTATTGCAATGTACATTACCATTCTCTCCATGTACAGTGATCTCAAATTAATATATTTAGGTTGCAGGGGGTGTGGTGGGTGCAGGGGGGCTTGCCAACCTGCAAAAACATGGTTTTAACAGTTGTCATTTTTTTTTTACTTCTTACTTTCGAGATTTCACAACCTCAATATTCTGGGTTCGATATTCTGAAGCTTGAGATTGTGATCTTTCAAAATTAAGAAGTGGACCCACATATACATATGCCAGAAATGTATGCCAGTACTTGTAACTATGCCCTATAGCGCAACAAGCCTCTGAATAACTGAACTTTGTGTAATAAGTCTCCTGGGCAGAAGAATACGTTTGAAATCACTGTACTGTAAGAAATCACCTCTTATCCATGTAAGAAACATTTCAAAATAACAAAATAACTGCACTGTGTGAATAAACTGGGCAGAAGAAGCTCAGAGTAAAAACATTTTGAAGTAACTGCACTTTGCGAATAAACAGTACACATCAAATTGAAACTTTCCCAAAATGGCTGCACTTTGCTAAATAAGTCAGTACAGTGCAAGAAACACTTTGTAATGGTGGCACTCTGCAAATAGACACACCCAGCACTTGAAACTTTTTGAAATGACTGTATTTTGACTGCACTTTACGAAATAGTTGCACTTTGCATACAATAAAATCTTTGGAATAAATGCACAGTAATAAACACACACTGTGGGCATTTTTACACACTTTGAGATACTTCAAATAACTCTAGTTATGCCCTGAAAAGCTTCAATCAATGCGAAACAGTAGTTTATGCCAAAACACAGTAACTTGCCAAAAAACATGCAGTCACTTTGCTTTATTTTATGCTTAATGTGCCCTTCTTGCCCTTTATTATATTTGTTTTGCTCATTTAATCTTTTTTCATGCCCATTAAACTTTTCCTGTGCTTGTTTTACTCTAAGCATGCTTGTTTTACTTTAAACATGCTCGTTTTGCAATTCCGAGGTAATTCCAAACCCCTTATGTGCTTTTCTGATAATCCTTTTATCAAATATCTTAATTTTAAACATTTAGTTTAATTAATAAACTTTCTGTGCCTCTTGCTTGCTTAATAATGTGTTTTGCACCCATGTAAAGCTCTGTTTTATCTTTTTAATAAATAAATCGTTTGTTCAAGTTTTCATTATCTTTAGTTTATTCCTGGCCCTTTTTGTACTCGGTTCTCTTAGTCTACCTTCACTGTTAACTCTGCAACACATAGCTTCGAAAATCAGTCTCTGGAATCCCAGTTCTGACACCATGTCGCTCATCTGGTCAGGGTTCTATTCAAGCAGCTTTATTATGTACAAACACATCAGGATTGAGGCTTAATAACTTTAACTTAGATAAATGTATAAACAAAGTGGCTATCACACTCATACATGCTTACTCTCTGGCTGCACTCTCAAAATGGCACTAAAGCTGGCACATGCTTGCTATTTATATGCATGTGCTGTCCTTGAAATGCTTCTTAAAGGTACAAAACACACACACACACACACACACACACACTATTCTACAGTCAGCTTTTATGATTTTCTTGGTCCTGTGTAAATAAAAGTGCAACTGTCTATGAACATCCAATAAGTGCAAGATGTATTCTCCTTTGCTGGTAAACTTAGGGAAGAACACTGGCAAGATGACAGCTTGATTGATATTGGATTCTGACACCACCTTAGTTAGAAAAGATGGACTGGCATGTAAGGTTACTCTATCTTTGTGGGAAATTAAGTATGGGGGTTAAGATGATAATACTGGAATGTCAGAAATTTATCTTGCAGAAGTAATGGCAATCAAGAAAATTGTCTTCCATGTAAAATATTTCAGATCACATGTAGCTTCTGGTTCAAAAGGGGATTATTTGAGAGACTGCAGTACAATATTCAATTCCCATGGAGGAGTAGAATCTTTAAAAGAGGGCCTTAGGAGGAGAGTACCTTTTAAGAAAGCCTTGCTCATTTTGTGAGAAGCAATACAGGAGCCATTAAATCCAATATGATAATTGGAAATTGCTGCCAGTTGCTCTTTAATGGTTGAGGAACTCACACCTTTTAGATATAGATGTGCTAGAAAGTCCAAAATTGAATTAATAGGAACTGAAAGGGGTCCAAGTTGTGCTGTTGCACCCAAATAACAAACCTTTTCTATTTATTGGAATATATCTTCCTTGTTGAAAGCTTAAAGGAAAATAAAATTATATGGTGAACAGGTGAAGACAGCATGCATTGTCTAGCTATTACTTGAATTGGAGAAGCCAAGCAGTCAGTTTGACGTTTGAGATATCTGGATGTGTCATACCTGTCAGGAGAGACAGGAGGTCCAGAGTCAGATCAGTGGTCCACTGAGACTGAACCAGGTGAGGTCAAAGGAAGGGAAAACAAATTTGTCAAGGCCAATAGAGTGCAATGAGGATTACTTTGCACTTTAACCTTGCAGCTTTCTGTAGAAATTTTGGAATCAAGGGAATTTGTGGATAAGCACAGAGAAGACCAGGGGGCTAATTATGGAGTAGAGCATCCCTCTGTGACTTCCCCTGTGGAGGAATTAGGGCAAAGTAGTTGCTACACTTGTTGTTTAGGGGAAAAACAAAGAGGTCACAGCAAGGCTAGGCCCATAGATGGAAAATCCCTTCCACCACTGTTTCATTAAGGGACCACTCATGAGGAAGAAGAATGCACCTGCTCAGTATGTCTGTTATCTTGTTGGATTTCCCTAGAAAATGCATTTTACTAGAAAGCAGTTGGAAGAGATCACCCACTGCCAGACCCTGAGAGATTCTCTACACAATGGGTAGGATCTGGTTCCCCCTTGTTTGTTAATGTAACATACAATGTGCATGTTGTCTGTTTGAACTGCAGTCATCCCAGAGGGGAGAGCATCCTGAAATGCCTGCAATACTAAGAGCACCATTCTTATCTCCAGGACATTTATGTGCAAATTGGCATTCTTGGGGGACCACATGCCCTGGACTGTCCTTCCCAGATAATGCCCCCCATCTGGGGAGCATCTGTGGTCACAATGGCCTTGGGCTGTTGGGGAATGAAAGGACATCCCCAAAGTATTTGGTCAGATTGAATCCACCAACTCAGATCTCTTTTGCACATCTGGGTAATTCTTATCTGGTACAATGATATTGGTTGATAAAGGATTGACCACTGAGTAGCCAGCATCAACTGTAGAACGCTCATGTGAAACCTGGCTAGTGGAATCAAAGTTATTGCCACAGCCATCAAGCCCAGAGTCCAAAGGGCTAGGCGAGCTGAAATTCAGGTACTCACCATAACCTTTCTGACTTGAGATCTTATTGTTTGAACTCTGTGTGGTGGTAGAGATGGAATGGCTGATCTTGTATTGAGAAGTGCTCCTATGTAGTTGTGATTTTTGTAGTTTATGGTTATCCCCAGAACAGAGCAAGTTTGGAGAACCTGATCTCTGGTATGTACAAGATGAGGCCTGGTCAGAGCAGAAATGAGCCAGCCATCCAGATAGGGAAACACCTGGAATCCTTGCAGTCTGAGGTGAGCTTCTAATACTGCCATGCATATGATGAACACCCTGGGGGCTGTGGTCATTCCAAAGGGCAGTACTCTGAAATGGTAATGACTGGCTCACAGCCAGAAGTGTAGGTACTTTCTGGATCACCTGCTCATTTTTATATGATAAGAGGCATCCTGAAGATCTATAAAGCACATCCAGTTGTCCTTACCCAAAAAGGGTAGAATGGAATAAACCATGACCATCTGGAATTTGGTTCTTTGAACTGATTTGTTTAGATTGGTGAGATCCAACACTGGTCTCCAGTCCCCTGTTTTCTTTGGCACTAAAAAGAACCTTGAGTAAGTTCTGGATCCTATTTGGTCTGGGAGAACCTCTTGGATGACTCTTTTTTTCTAGCAGCTTTTGAATTTGAATTGCTGCTTGACTCCTCTGACTGGGTGGAACGTCAAGAATTTTTCTTGGAGTTGAAGGTGAAAGGGAAAGGGTATTATATAACCTCAGAAAATAATCCTCTGCACCCAAGTATCTTTTGATAAGTCTAGCCAGGCTCTCTATTGCAGGGATAAGTGCCCCTGACTGTTTCCAGAGGTGGACAGTCAGGCTTCCATTCAGGAGCGCTAACAGGGTTTGTCAAAGAAAGATTCTTGCAAACCCTGGTTTTGTGGGCCACCTCTGCCGTGAGGGCATAGTCATCCATTAGAGTTCCCTCCTCTGCCCCTGGGAGAACCTCCTCCATGTGTGTCTTGGAAAGGACCTTAAAACTTTTTAAACAACATTTTCTGACTACTCTGCTGATTCCTGGAATAGGATCTTTGGGGAGCAGAAAAATGTATGCCTAAGGCAGACAAGGTCTTCTAGTCCATCTCACACCTGGACAGTGTTTCCTTTACTTTCAGGCCAAAAAGAGTAGTTCCATCAAAGGGAGCATTGACAAAAGAGGCCTCTGCAAAATGGCACACGTGCACCCAGGCATGTCTCCTGATAGAAATGCCTGAACCTGCTGCTCTTGAGGTACCTTCCACTATGTTGGAAACTAACCTCATAGAAGAGTTAGATATAGACTGTATGGTTGCCAACTGAGATGTTACAGATTCTTGAACCTCTTCAGAAATGGCTCCTGTATAACTATTTGACAACTCCTTGGTCAAATCCCTCTGAAGTTTAATAAAGTGTGCCAAATAATTCAGTGACCTTAGTGTAAAGGTCGCTGAAGCAAAGACACACTTCCCTAATCTGTCCATCACCCATGATTCCATGTTAGGGGGATGGACAGTGGAAAGTCTCATCAGTGAGTTCTTTCTTCATGGCCACCACTATGACCATGGTATCAACTGGAACCCCTTTTCCCCAGAATTGTATGTCCTCAGGTGGTGCCATTATCCTGTCTGATCTCCAAAGTATGGGTTCTATGGAGTTGGGCTCCTTCTATGCCCACTGAGAAATCATATCAACAAGCTCATTGTGGGTGGAGTCACCCAGGAAGTAGAGGGTCCAGTTCCAAAGGCCTTCAGGAAAACAGATTCCTTGGGTGTAGTGTTGGAGGGAGGCCACCTCTCTGTTTCAGAATTTCCAGGATGCCTCCAAAAGAGACATCATCAGGAGGTGACCATGGGGACCCTTTGCCTTCATCAAAATGTGTAACTTCAGTGATGGACTCCTGTGAAGAGTCTATGTGCTTCCTCTTACACATTCTCTTCCTTGGGCATCTCCACACTGGGATGCTCTGGGGAGGTATCAGAAGAGGAAATCAGAATTCCCGGTGGGGAAACCTGGATCTCTGATACTGGATGCCCCTGAAGAGAAGAGTGGAGAGGCTCTTGATGCTGAGAGAAAATGGTAGCATATCTAGGATCCGAGGGGGAAGGCTCAGTGAAATCTTCCAAGGCAGAGAAAATTCTCTTTACAGTCTTAAAGGCAGAGCTCAATGGGGCAGAAGAAGAGTTCTGATCCAAGAAGGCAAGCTTCTGAATTGTCGCCCCTCCCCATCCCGACGGCTATGCACCCAACGTGGAAGTCGGAAAAGAACTGTCCAGTGCTGAGGCTCTGAGGAGCAGAGATGGCTCTGAAAACTTTAGAGTCAAGTTTTGCACCTCAGATCTGATAGGCAGACTTTATCTCTGAGAGCTGTCCAGATCTGGGAGAACCAGAGGTCTCAGAGAAGATCTCAGATCTGGGAATAAAGAAATCCTTGGCTCCAAGACTGATGGATCCAGATGGCTAGGATCCTGGGACTCCAAAACAACAGAAAGTGTCAGAGAAGGAATTTGCAAGGGGGGGTTGTAGAAGGTCAGACAACCTGACCCAGATAGGTAGGCGCCAAAGGGAAAATGATCTGCCCCTACACAGAGAAGATCTTCCTCACCACTCTCTCCATGTCTTCTTCTGTGAGGCTTCTGGAAGAATTAGTGGAGTGCCTGGATGAAGACATTGGTCTTTGCAAAAAGGGGGATGGGAGCCTGTGAAGGACTGGATCCATGGATGAGGAGTCCCTAGTGCATGGAAGTAAAGGCATCTCTGCAACCTCTGTCAGTGTCTGATCTAATAAAGTAGACTCTGATGGTTTGGCATGGGTCTGATCTGACACTATCAGATAGAGTTGAAACTGTCTGCACCGAAGAGTCAGAATGCTTCTGCACTTTCAATTTTTTGGGATTCTGGGTTGAGACAGGGTCCTTTAGAGTTCTCTTCCTGCAAGAGTTAGAGGAAGAAGATTCTAAAGATGAAGGTTTAGGTGATTCCGATATGGCTTCTCCAAAGGAAGACAGCAGGAGACCCTTTAAAATCAACTTGTTTTTACATTCTATAAGGGCACGGGGATTGAAGCCATGCTAAATACAGCAATCCTCTTACAAATGGAGGGTCTATGTCAATTCTTCGAATGCTCACAATTTTGAACGTTACATGGTCGAGACCAAACGTTCTAAATTGCAAGTGTTCGAAGATTGACTTTCAACGGCGCCGTACAGTGCAAATAGAGATAATTTCCCTTTTCTACACTGAAGTGCAGTCTCAGAGTTGGTATATATAAGTAGGGGGGTGTGGGGGGTGCAGGGGGGCTGTTAAAGTGTGTCTTTTTTTTTTTTTTTTTGATATTCGAACATCCAAATGTTGAACATTTGGTCTTGACCATGTAATGTTCGACATTTTGGATGTTCGAATATTTAACATAGACCCAAATGGAGAGGATCCAGGCAATAAACACAAAGCATGTGGGCATCGGAAAGTGGCAATTTATGCCCACACTCAGAGCATTTTTTACACCCAGCAAGTTTGTCTGCCATGATGAACAATAATACCCACAAAAAACAACAGCAACAAATTAAACAAATTACACAGAGAAATATAACAGGCAAAGATTTTTTTGTATCAGAAGAAAAGACAGGGTAAGGGAATACCAACAATTGTAAAAAAGGGCTACAATAGAGTCATGTGGAGGGAAAGATACTAGTAATAGTATCTAAGAGGTACCGAGTACAAGGAAAAAGGAGGAATAGAGTAGAATGCAAAAAAACCCCAGAAATATAAAAAATACTAAATAGCATTTTAGGAAAGAGAAATACAAAAACATTTCACTTATCTAAGTCATACAGCTCAAGAGAGATGGTAGACCACATCTGTTAGCTTGAAGCAGCAAGCAAAATCTGGGATAGTTGGGGGAGGTGCATTATGGGTAAGGGAGTAGCTCGAGAGATTTGGTTAGCACAAGCTTTGGCAATGGCCGAGTTTAATCTTACAGTTCAAATCCAAACCCACTTGTTGAGGATAGAATGAAGGCTGACAACATCAGATTTATATTTTGAGGTTTTGAACTTAGAACAGGAATAACAGTAGTCTGTGGTACTCCACACCAACGTTCACACTAATAAGGACTGTAGACATACAAACAGTTCTGATTCTGATCCAGTTCAGAACAGATAATTGTTACATTAATGTTTTCTTTGACATGATTTACTCATTTGTCATAACTGCATAAAGTAATAATTATATGGATCATACAGGTGATCTGGTGACTATCCATGTAGTTGAGGCATGTTGTACTGTTTCTTATAAAATTGTGTGTGTTTGTATAGCATTGTCATCATGATCACTGAGTAATACAATCATTGCATGATAACAGACATGTAGGTGCCATAATTAAAAGACTTAAGAAAATACATGGAAATAAAATTAAATTCATCCTATCACCTTATGCGTGTATAGCAGCGATATTTTTCAGATGTGCCTAGTATACTATACTTACTAACACATAAAGCCATGATTGTACCAAATGTCTTGTACTTATTTCTGGGCAGGTATGAGCATTTTGGGCCCAATTATGAAACACATAAGAGACTAAGCATGTTAATGTCCTTGAAATCCTGGACTATGGAAACACTATGAAGCAAGGAAGTCTATATGCAATACACTTCATTACAGTAGTTAGAATTGCAATATCCTATATATTGTACATTTGACTCTGCCCCTGTTCAGTATATGATAATAACTGTCTCCTCATAGTGCTGTCAGTCTGTATTTTCATAGTGTAATGAGGCTAGGTACAGTAGCATGAGAAATAGCACACCATTGCTGCCAAAGGTAAAACCTCACCAGTTTTTGCCGTAAGACATGAACTGCCATTTACCATGAGTTACAGTTGCTGTTTGGTGCCAGGCACCATGCAAATGTGAAGGACAGAGTGATGAGACAGAAGAGGGAAAATATATTGGGAGATAGAGAGAAAGAGACATAGAAAGAGTTTTATTTATTGGCCATTTATGGCCATCTTTGTGGTGTGTTACTGTAAAGTTTGTCATCATACAAATTCTGTCATGCTCTGTATAGTAATATTTCCAATAAGAAGCAAGCATGGGTAGGGGAGTAACTGGTACTTGATGTCAGGCATCATGCAAATGCTGAGGAAAAAATAGTGTTTTTTATGGGCCATTACTGGATATGTGTATGGTGTGTAATTCTGTTTTTTTTTACCTGACTAAACTTGTAAAAAATGAGTTGATAGGACAGTGGTGAAAAAGGAGGGACAAGCAGAAGGTAGGACACATGGGGTAAGAATAAAGCAATGTGTAGGATGGTGGTGGGTGAGCACCAGAGTTATCCAGTTCTTTACAACATAAATGTATACTTGTAACCAGAATTTGATGAATTTTGATAGTCAATACATCAGGGCTGGGTGACAACAACAGAATAATGTTGTATTGCTGATTTGACCAACTCAAGTGTTTCATGCAGACACATAGTCAAAGTGGTGAGCTATGTATGAGACATAACTTATTTGTGGGACAGGTGCCCATTCATTTTTTTATTTTTTATTTTTTTGTAGAGAGAGGACTGTTGAAGAAGGTGGTTAGGAATAAGAAGGTTAGGTAGGTAGGGTAGGTTAGGAAACAGGTACAGACATACAGGATATACAAGACAGACAGGGATGGTGATGGACACAAAATGTTGAACACCACGATTGGGGATAGGTAGGGGAAATCAGGGGTGCATCTGCATCCAGCTTCAGCATAGTGGGAATCTAGTCCTCACCCTTGGAACTGTCATCACTGTCTCTGGTTGCAGATCAATAGGTCAGTGCTGGACATGGCATTGACTTTAAAATTTGGCACAGGACATTTTCTGCTCTGCTGATTCAGGCACCAAGACCTCTCTCCTGACAGATGACAGAAATACTTCTTCCAGTTCTACTCTCTGCAGGTACTACTGTACCAGCATTCAGGGCAAAGCTACCTGACACAGTTGGAGCATGTAGTGCAAAAGTTGTGTAGGCAATGCTGACAGGTTGGGACCCAGACCTGCTGGGTACCAAGATTAAATACATTCCAGAGCTTCTCTGATCTTGATTGCATTCATACCCAATCCATACTTACCCCAGGCCTCTCTGAGGTGAACCACTTTGTTCTGATGTACCTCTCTGTTCAGAGTTATGTCCTCAGCTGCTGTAAAAAACAAAAAAAGAGACAAAAAAGAAGCATAATGAGTATCTTTATTGTCTGGCCAATCCATGGTATCTTGTTGACTGAGGATGGACCACTCTATTTGTACAACTCATGGGTGTTTCTATCAGTGGCTCAGGAGGGCTGCATGTGTATCTTCATGTCACTATAATGGTAATGACATTGTTCCTCAGTGCATGGAATGCCAGTTGCACTGGAGATAGCATTGGCCAAGACATTTAAACCCCCAGCCTTGTACCAAGACTCAGTATAGTCCCCCTGCAAAAGCTTACAACTGTAGCACTTTACAAGGTGTGCTGTAAAGATATTGGACCGCTCAACACTCCATCTTTGGGCTCTATATGGAGCACCATCCTCACCTTTTCCTGTCATGTCTTATGATGGATGCCTAGAACAATGTGTCTGAATTGCTGCCTAATTCACTTCTCACTTTTACCAGCCTGTGCACAATAGCAGACAATCTTGCCAGCTGCATCTGTGCATAGCAAAGCACAAAAGTGACCTGGCAGAGAAACTGGGAATGATTCCTACAAAATACAACGGAGGTGTAAAATATGGCAGTGAGGCTTGGCCATATGTGATGCTCACTGTACTTACATTTGTTCCACTGTAAAATCATCAGATGAGTCATGATTTTTTTAAAATACACCTTCATTGAATTATCACTTGTCCCACACACCAACTTACATTTATATAAAAGTAATCAAACCAATTAACAAGTTCATATTTACAAACATTATGCATCACATATACTGATCTATACAAAATAATCAAAGCAACGTTACATAAATTGTTCAGGTCCTGAATTCTCTTAAAACTCCTTCCTTCTCCAAAACATTTTTTTCTGTATATATTGTTTCCACAATTTCCTTTTTTTTCTATGTAATTTACTCCTACCCTTTTCTAAAGATCCCACTTCCTGTTCTTTTTTTCTCTGTTACAATATTCACTACTTCAGGTGTGGTGGGTTTAGACTTTGATTTCCATTTTCTAATAACTGTTTTTTGGCAACCACCAGAAATAAACTTAACAAGGCCTTACATTGTCTAGGCATTTCAGAATCTGTATCCCAGCTAAAAAAAATAATTTTCTAAGTTACACCAATTTTTTTCTCACCCAGTATTCCTGATAGAGTACTCTGTAGGGAATTTTTAAAGTCTGTCAACTCATTACATTCTGAGAACATATGTTCCCAGGTACCTCTTTCTTCCCCATTACACCTCCAACATGTGCCATCTACCTGAGGAAAACTTCTGTGGAGTCTGATTGAGGTATAAAGGTACATATGCAAATACTTCCAGGCAAAAATCTTAAATCTTCTAGATTTTGTTGCATATTTGAGAGCCATATATATGTCCTCCCATTGTTTCTTTGTGAATTGTTTATCTAATATTGCTTCCAATCTTTTCTGACCTCCTCTGATTAATTCATATCATTATCGTGTAATATTTTATATGTCCTACTAATTATCCCTTTTGTAACAGCAGCTTCTCTTCCAGATTTGACTATAAACACAACTAGTGCAGGTCTTTCATTTAGGATGCCCCTATCCCTTTCTCTTTGCCTATACTCTGATATCAATCCCTGACAGGGAAGGCAATTTCTAGCATGCAGTCAAATGCTTTATGATGTTGGTGATAATTATTGTTTAGAGTTAAAATGTTATAAATTGGTACTTAATGTGTTGGTGTAATGTACAAAATACAATCTTTGAGTAATGCCACCTGGGAATTTAATCCATGACTAAATTGAACGCTAAAATGCTACAAGTTGCTTATTAACTGTCAGTGCCACAGGAGAACTAACACTTTTAACTTGCAAGCTGAGGTGTAAAGATTTTATTATGAGTAGAGATGTAAATAAGACATGATTGTATGTGTGTAACTTTTACTTGTCATGTTACTGCAGGTATATGTAAAAGTCACTATTTTTTATGTAAATAAATTTCATATGCATGCAGTTGCATGACCTGAGTAAATGCATTGGAGTAGGTGATGCACACTCTTTACATGACACAATGTCCTACACAGATAATAGTTATATGTGGTGAGTCATACTCTTAAATAAAGTGCACATTATACAAGTACAAGTGTGGTTTAAATTAACTATCATCATTGTTATGATTAACATACTTTACATAGATAGTAGTAGACATGCAGCAATCATTACAACATAGTTGTACTGGAAATGCATTTTTTTAATAGTTTTACTTCATGTTCAATTCCTAACAACATTTCTGTGACATGACTTATTTTGACTATAATCTGAATTCAAACTCTGCATTACCTCTGCTGTTTCATCTCACTAACTGATTTAACACCTTGAGCCACACAGAAAGATAAGCTGCAGGTGTATTTTCTTCACTCAGTACTGTCCCGACTGCTGACGGAAGTGCAATGGTGCCAATCTCATTTGCACTACTGATGGCTGCCCAAGGTAAAATTCTGAGTTTTTGTCTTCAGTCATGAACCACTGTTGTGCATTGCCAAGGGGACTGCAAATACAGAAGCCAAAAAATGAAATTAAATAAAATGAAGCAACAAAATAATCTAAGTAAAGAATATATCTAGTAATGAATACAACACTTATACATTCATCCTTCTGAATGTGTTTGCCACATGACAAGACTTATTTCTGTTACACAACATTAGGCCTTCTGGGAATGACAATTATTGATAAACAGACCACACAGGAAATTACATGTCTCATTTTTGACACATTATATACAAGTAGTGATGACATATTTTAAAGGAAATTAATTTCTGTTGTGATTACTACTTGGGAGATATGGATAATTAATCCAGAATATATTATAAATATTTCCACATTAATTCTTTTAATGGCTTTATTTTCTCATACTTTAGTAAATGTCTTTTTTTTAAACAATGCATATCAGAATTTGGTATTACTACTAAGAATAGTTCAGTGTCTGATAAGAAAACATTTGTGTCACTGTGAATAGTACCTTGAATATATCAAAAGATGGAATCAAACCCTACATTATAGCTGCGGTTACATTGTATATTACTGTAGTAACATTTTGAGCCACAAAAAAGTTACATAACAACTCTATATGACAATCACTAAGTATTTTTAGCTGTATACATATGAAAGTGTTAGTTCAATTAAATATGATCAGTATTATGTTTAACAGCAATTCACACAGACTATAGGTAATATGTTTAGTATTCATTAAACAATGTTGGGTTGTTCAGTAAATAATAAGTATTCTGTGCCACTACTTATTCTGACACCATCAGTAGAAATATCAGTGGCCTGGATTTGAACTCTTCATTACCTCTGCTCTTTTTCTAAACTCATTACATTAATTCAATCAGCCACAGAGGTAGGTAGTTGATAGGTGCATTTTCTTCACTCAGGACTATCCAGAATGCTGACAAAAATGCTGAGACATTGTATCACTTTACATAAAGGTTCCAAGATAAGCATTTTCTCACAGCTGTCCTATAATTTCTCAGCAGCTGTCTACATAAATGAGATATTTTCACAAGTTAAGCTAATAAGTTGTATCAAAATAGTAACAAATGTTTGCAATATGATCATTTTCTTTGCTTTCTTTGTTGAACAGTATTCTATTTGTATGTGTTTCTGCAATAAATTCAATCTAAATTTCAGTTAGAAAATTTATGATTGTATATTTAACTGTTATGTACCTGATATGAAATGCAGACAGCTTTTTTTTACTTGGGGACACTGTTAGGTCATAAGCATTTATTCATAAAACTGTTATAAAGGTTATCTCCTAAGTCAGCCAATGTAATACATGACCTTTTGTTAGGTCCATTCTTACTGACACACCTTCAGTAACTGCAAAAATAGGCAGAAATATGAACATGTAATTATTCCTACATTGTTTTTAATTATTCACAGTTGCAAGCCCCACTTCTAAATGTTCATTCTTGTAATGCTAGGGCATGTGTGCAACATTGTGTAAGTCCTCACACTGTGTTTACCAGACCAGAACATTGAAAAGATTAAATGATTTGTGACTGATAATGAGTTGACACCTGATTTACATGGTCACAGTGCCAGCAAGGGTTAATATGCACTATATAAGCACAGCCTGGTACTAAAGCACTTGTACCACAACAGGGAAGACTGCTTTGGTTCACTGACTTCAGATACTGCTATCTGACTGCTGCAACTGCATTATGTTTTTGGACTTTCATAAAAATTCTGTTAAGATACATGATGTTTCATTATAAATAAAATTATTTCAACAATTGTAATGAATTATGTTTGAAATAACATTGGGTGATGTTTGGTGTTGTTATAGAATGTATAGCACTTGTTCTTTGAAGTATCATCAGCTAATGTAACATGCCTTTATAGCAATATTTCTCTCAGAATTTAAACACATAAGAACAAATTCTTATACAGTAAACTCTCAGTTAACCGGAACTCAAGCAACCAGAACTCTCAAGCAACTAGAAAAAAAATTGAATAAATACAGAACACTTTTCATGTGTTACACTTTCTGCTTCACCTGCAGAAACACACTTTACATTTTTAGAGTTTTAGAGTTTTAAAAAGGAAGACACGAATAAATTCACTCTCTTAGGAATAAATTCCCTCTCTCCCCAGCCTAAGAGCAAGTCAAACCAAACAAATAGTTTACGGTTCAGTATTAGTCATGCCTATTTTTAATAGTAACTCTCAAGCAACCAAAAACTAGTTATCTGGCATCTATCAATCCCCATGGGTGCTGGTTAACTGAGAGTTTACTGTATGACTAGTAGCAATGTCAAGGTTACATTTCAAAACAACTGTGTTAAGTCTATTATATATGCCTGATATCAACAAATTTTATGGAAAATGGAAACATTTTAAATTCTCTATACTTTTAACTATCTATTCTGGAGCTGCACATTTTTTTCATCATTTTGTCATTGTGGTTTATTTATTTATTTTTTTGGGAGGTGCTTTTTACTTACATCTGTTAATGGTTTCTGCATGCATGCTTGTTTTGTTGCCAGTGACTTTGCTTCTTTTGCTGAAGCATATATTTGCTTTTATTCTTTTTATCCCATACAGAGATATTTCTCCAGAGAAGTCTGAGCTACATAATCCTGCATT
Source organism: Protopterus annectens (assembly GCF_019279795.1). Classification (NCBI taxonomy): domain Eukaryota; kingdom Metazoa; phylum Chordata; order Ceratodontiformes; family Protopteridae; genus Protopterus; species Protopterus annectens. The sequence continues at coordinate 281,425,007 of NC_056736.1, read as the reverse complement.
CTCAAATGCTAAGAATGAGGTGATAATGCAGGTACTCCATCAACATGGATCATGCATATTAGAGAAAGTCTTAGCTGACAAGCCCTTCCATGACAGTATCTACCAGCAGGTGGTCAATGACATCAATGCTGTCAGTGACCATGGCCATGGCTGCAAACATTGGGCCAGTGACATGATCACCAATGGAATGAAAAGAGAAACTACTATAGCATGGGAACTTAGGGCTATGGAATCACCACTCACTGAGCTGGGGTAGTTCCTGTCCACTGTAAGGGATTAGAGCAACTCATCAGGGCTTTCTAGTATAGTACTTGACATAGGTGCTCAGGTGGAGGATGAATAAAGGGTGTCTACTGAAGATCCAGATATGCATTGTGTCTTTTATTGAGACAGAGAGTGAGATAGAGAGAAATAAAGAGGAGAGAGAATGATACAGAAGACAGAATGGACAGAGAAATAATGTGTATATAAGATCTTTATTAATATGCAGAAGTATTTGAGGTTTCTGTTTACTGTGTCATCTTCATTATAATACTTATTATCCCTCTTTCTAGCTTGATTTTGTCTGCCTAGACACTTTTTGTTACTAAGGTTCCATAACCACCTCCAAATGGTATGGACATAACTTTTTTGTAGTATTAATGTATGGGATTTCTCTTGAAGTCTAACAATTCCTTTTATAACTGCACTTGCATCAACTATTGCTTAACTCTGGGCAATATATCATAAATCTGATAATTCCTTTTTGTATTTTTCTATTTGGTTCATAGGTTGGTACTAGGCTATTGGCCCTAGGGCCTATACAAGCCTAGCCATAACAATTCCCTGGCTATTTCTTCCCACACTATTTACTTCCCTGGACCCCTGTCTAGCAGGGTGACTGACGTGATACCTGGGGTGAATTTCCTTTCTCCCATCCAATCATCAAGGTTCCTTTTGAAGAGGGCCAAAGAGGTGCTCTGCTTGACATGTATGGGTAGTCTATTCCAGAGTCTGGGGAGTCTCTGGGTCAGGAACCTATCCCTCCAGCATGTTTTGTTTATTGTGATGACAAGGTTTAGATCCCTGGAGCGTGTGCCTCTGAGGGATTGGGATTTCTTTAAGTGTAGCATGTCCAACAGCTCTGGGTTTGACATGGCCTTGTATGTTAAGCAGAGATTGCACGGGAACTTGTTATGTTTTATTCCTTTATTCATAGGTGAGGCTGCCACTGGCACTGTGGAACTCATGCAGCCTAATATCAGAGTATCAGTAGCCTCTAATGAGGGTGGCATTAATGAAGAGGCATAGTCTGGAGTTTCAGGAGGTCAGTCTGACATTGAGGTTGTGGCTCCTACATCCCCTGCCCAGAGACTGTATACTGTCAGTATTTCTACACATATCCATGACACAGGGCCATCTTAGATAGGACAGGTTGTGGGCAACGTGATTGATCAGGATAGTGTGGTTACTCCAGTTTGCTGGCTGAGTATCTCCATAGCCATTTTGAGAGTGAATTATCACACAGGAGTGTTGGTAGAGGTTATCAGAGGAGGCCTGCTTTCCACCCTCCACCTGATGTTGGTGTGTCAGTATGTGCCACTAAATGTATGCACAAAGCAATCACAGAGGTACAGGCACATTCCATCAGGGCCTCAGAAAAGATAGCCAGGGTACTGCATGTTGTATATTCTGATGTATGAGACTTCCTGAACTGTGTGGGTGACTACTTGGACCGGATGAATGACACAGTGGATTGTGCAGCGTTTATAACAGAATGTCTGCTGGGGAGGGTCAGCATCCACAAGGTCAGAGAGCTGCTACATCATCAGTTATTAGCTGATATGGCATGCCAGATCACACTCCCATAGTGGCACTACGTCCGCTGCTTCATCAGTGATTGAGGTGTCCACATGTTTTCATGGTCATGGACAAAGTCACGATAAGACGAGATCATCTAGTAGACATCGTTCATGTTCAGGTAGTACTCCAGCTTCTGGATAAGGTCATGGAACTAGCAGTGCAACTACTGGCAGAGGTGGTGCTGAGGGTGGCAAAGGTGATCTCAATCCTCTATCATACATGGCTCGCACCTGTTCTGGTTGCTAGGGTGTAGTGCTATCACAAGTGCTTTGACTGTGTTCATGTGTTCATGCACACCAACATATAGCAAAACTCAGTTTGGTCATACCATCTTACACACACACACACACACATATATATATATATATATATATATATATATATATATATATATATATATATATATATATACCCAATACTGTTGAATGATTTAAATTTGATGCTACAGGCCATGACAATGGATACTTGCTGATAAACTGATTGTTCACACAGATACACACACACACACACACACACACACACACACACACACACACACACACACACACACTTCTTTGGTAGCAGGCTTGCTCTCCTGTAACTCCTTCCCCACTATGTGCAAGTAATGATGATTGATGTCCTTCAAGGATGCATCTGCAGTCATCACATATGGGTTGTCCTGCCTCAGGCAGCCCTTCGGTCGGCCGGATTCCAAAGTCTGGGTCTGGCGTCGGCTGATGTCGCCCCCTCCCCGACGTCAGAGCGCCTGGGGTATAAAAGCGTCAGCCAACGCCATCTTCCTCAGTCTTTCTTGCAGCGTGGTGCCCGAAGCAGAAGCAGTTCGCAAGTGCCGGTCGGCCAGCTCCTGTAATTCAGCTAAACCGAAGACTTCAAAAGCTAAGTACCCCGTTGGGGACTCTTTCTTGCCTCAGCCGATGTCAGATAAAATTAATAATTGCTTAACTTGTGGGAAACAAATACCTCATAAGGATTTCCACTCTTACTGCCTACCTTGCCTAGGTCCAGACCATGACGTCTCGGCCTGTTCTGCCTGTGCTTCCTTCAACCGACGCACTCTAAGACGTCGGTCGGAGTTTGCAGAGGAATTTTTTGGGGCTAGTTTTGCTTACAAAATGCCGTCAGAGACTCCGACTTCACATTTAATAAAGAAACTGAAGGACAAGGACCAACACATGCGGTCCGTGGTTTCAGCTGAAACCACGGCCAGGCCTACCGCGAGTGTCTCGGTCTCAGCTGAAACCGAGTCCTTGGTACTACCGTCCACCGAAACCATACAACCGGCAACCTCGGCCCCGGAGACCACTACTGTATTGGTTGTTGAATCTCCATTGGAATCTGGTGTCCAGGAACTTTCCGACACCATTCCCTTAGATAAAACTACACCAGCGCGTGGTGCAGCCAGGCCTCCTGCATCCATGTCTATTAAGGCATTCTCTAGGGCTAAAGCTGCTAAACACTCAAAACCTATGCCTCCCAGGGTTATACCACAGGGACCCACTACAGGTTCTCAGATCCTTAGTCTAGCAGAGGACCTTATTTCATTAATTAGGGTCTCTCAGCCTCATCCAGACAGGGGCTCTCAACCTCCTACAGAAAAAAGGCCCAGGGTTGAGCCCTCTGATCCCCTCTCCTCAGATGAGGCCTCTGATGGCTCTGCTCTCTCGGACTACCAGGAGGAGGCTTTTTCGGCCTACGAGGATTCAGATGCAGAGGAATCTATCCCTTTGGCCTCCCCTCCTGAAGAACTGTCTTTTGGGGAAACTCTGCACACTATGAGGGAGCATTTCCAATGGCAGGGCCAGGAATTCTCTGACTCCAGGAAGAGATTAAGGACCTTCTTGCATTTGCCTCAGCATAGACCTTTGGCTATTCCCCCTGTTTTGAATGTCATTGATGATGTGTACTCTGACTCTAGCACAACCCCTGACACTCTCCCTCTGGCTCCTGCCAAACCCGATAGGTACTACAGGGTCCCGGAATCACATCTTTTCCTTTACAAGGCCCACTCTGCTGATCCAGAAACTATTTCCCAGGGCCCTAAAGGGGTTGCAGCTGTCACTACAAAAATCCTCTCCTCTGAAAGGGAGTCCAGGGCTTTAGAGCGATGGGGTAAAAAAGTGTATACTTCTGCTACCCTTTCTATGAGGGCTTTAAACTGTCAATTTCATATGATACAATACCAAGAATATTTGTTAGATGAATTGCATAAAAAGCTGTCTTCACCTGAACCCCTAGATCGCAAATCACTTCAGGATCTGGTACATAACTCTCAACAGGTTAGCAACCATTTCTTGCAGTGTGGTTATGATGCATTGGAAGCTTCATGTAGGTCAGCTATGACAGGTGCAATCATACGTAGGCATGCTTGGCTGAAGGAACAATCTTTGCCAGACCATGTTAAAGCAAAGCTTCTGGATGCTCCACTGGAAAAGCAAAAGTTATTTGGCTCCACTGCTCAGGAGGTCTTAAAGAAGTTTGAAGAAAAGGCAAAATCTGTACAAACAGTCAAAGATTTTATGCAAGTCCAACCACCAATATTCAGCAGAAATTGGCCTTCCAAGAACTGGTCCTTTCCAGACACAGACAGATTTCAGAGAGGCAAGAACAGGCGTGCCAGAGGTAGAGGGCAAGCTAGAGGCTCCTACAGAGGACGCCAATGGCAGCATCCCAACCAGAGAGGTAGTGCAGGGCCTACAACTGCTGCACAAGGACAGACTCAATGACTTTACTTTGACACCGCCAACCAGGGCTCAATTGGAAGCACCTTTGGGCGGAAAGCTTTCCTTATTTTCAGAAAATTGGCACATTATTACAAGGGACAAATGGACACTACAAATAATAGACAAAGGATACAGGTTCCATTTCCACACATTACCAAAAGAAAAGGCATGCCAGACCTGCCACCAAATCAAAGGGCAGAGGCTTTGAAACAAATCTCAACTTAATGAAAATGAAAGCAATAGAAAAGGTTCCTCTTGCAGAACAAGGCCAAGGATTTTATTCCAGACTCTTCCTTGTTCCAAGAAAAGAAAAGCAATGGAGGCCTATTCTCGACTTGTCCGCACTAAATACTTATCTCATTGTGCCAAAATTCAAAATGCTGACTCTACAGCAACTCCTTCCCATGCTGGGCAAGGGGTCTTGGCTGGTAACTCTGGACCTCAAGGAGGCATACCTGCATGTCCCTATCAGACAAAGCTGCAGAAGACACCTCAGATTTCTTGCAGGTTCAGAGCATTATCAATTCTCAGCATTGCCCTTTGGCTTATCTACTGCACCCAGAGTATTCACGAAATGCCTGGCATCAGTAATTGCACACTGCAGACTTCAGGGGATGCCAATATACCCGTATCTGGACGACTGCCTTATACAAGCGGACAGCCAACAAATTTTGGTAAAACACTTGAATTATGCCATCTATCTTCTTCAGGCCTTGGGATATACAGTCAACATTCACAAGTCAAGACTTGTACCATCCCAAAGAATAACTTTTCTGGGTGCAGATCTAGACACAACCACCCAAATGGCTTTCCTCACAGAAGAAAAACAAAACCAACTACCGGATTACTTCAAAAACCTGTCAAGACAAACTCAGCTGACTGCAAGGAAAATCCCGCAGGCCCTGGGTTACATGGCTTCTTGCATTCTTCTGGTTCCTCAAGCAAGGTTACATATGAGGAAACGCCAATGGTACCTAAGGAGTTTATGGACTCAGCACAGTCACAGCTTGGAAACTTTGATACCACTCATTCCCTGTCTTCAAAGGGAATTTCTGTGGTGGGCTCAAGCAAGCCAGTCAAACAGGGGTTTGCCCTTCAGCAAACCAATAGCCAGCCAAACCATTACAATGGACGCTTCAGACCACGGATGGGGAGCGCACATGGAAGGAAGATGCATTCAAGGACTATGGTCACAAAAAGAGCTATGGATGCACATAAACCAAAAGGAAATGCTGGCAGTGATACATGCAATTGAGGCCTTCAAGTTATTTCTACATCAAGGCCACCTGCTAATAAGGACAGACAACACTACAGTTATGTGGTACATAAACAAGCAAGGAGGCACCCATTCCTACCCTCTTTGCAGACTGGCAATGAATCTATGGGAACTTTCCTTGACTCTCAATATACAGCTGCAATCCCAGATTGTACCAGGAAAAGACAATATACTGGCGGACAGCTTAAGCAGGAACATCATGGATGCACACGAATGGATGCTGCACCCAGACATCTTCCATCAGATAACACAATCATGGGGGAGACCGGACATAGACCTCTTTGCCTCCCCACACAATCATCAGCTGGAGAAATTCTGCTCAAGGACATACCACCCACAAGCATGGAAAGTGGATGCCCTCTCTTTCAGCTGGAGAGCTCTAACAGTGTATGCATTCCCACCTCTTCCATTAATCACCAAGGTCTTACTGAAGATCAGGGCAGAGCAGCCAAGAGTGATTTTGATAGCTCCGGACTGGCCAAGACAGCACTGGTACCCATTGCTAAAGAGCATGTCACGGACAAAACCATGGCTTCTGCCACAATGGCCGCTTCTCCTGACACAGCACAATTACAAAACTCTGCATTCCAACCTGAAAACATTACAACTAGCTGCCTGGAAAATACCTTGACTCATTACCAGGATAAGCTATCCAAGAGAGTGAAGGATATCATCATGGAAGCTCACAGGCCTTCCACAAGAAAGGCATACTCAGCAAAATGGAAGAGATTTCACACCTGGAGCACCTCAAAGGGCCTAGATGCAACAGTTATGAACTTGGCACATATCCTGGAATATTTGGCAGAAATGCTCCACAATGACCTGTCTTACTCTTCCATTAAAATTCATGCTTCAGCAATTTCAGCAGAGTACAATACTGATCCACCTGTCTTCTCTCATCCTCTGCTAAGACCGTTTCTAAGAGGAATTAAAAACATCAATCCTCCAAGGAAACCACCACTGCCTACTTGGGACCTTAACTTCGTGTTGGAAAAACTAACACTGCCTCCCTTTGAACCAGCAGCATCTGCAGAACTACAGTTCCTCTCTTGGAAGACTGCCTTCCTTCTGGCCATAACCTCAGCAAGAAGAGTATCTGAGTTACAGGCCCTCATGGCAGTACAGCCATTTCTTATTTTTCATCAAGACAGAGTCTCATTGAGAACCAATCCTTCATTTATGCCAAAGGTGGTATCTAGGGTCTCATTAAACCAAGCTATTCACCTGCCTACCTTCTTTCCAAATCCACAAAACAAAGGGGAAAAGCTTCTGCACACCCTGGACATACACAGACAGTTGCACTACTACTTGGACAGAACTAAAAATTACAGAAAAACTGACCAGTTGTTTGTAGCATATGCTGCTGGTGCACAAGGAAAAGCAATTTCAAAACAGACAATTTCAAAATGGATAGGGAATTGCATTTGTTTCTGTTATTCCTTTCATGGAAAAACTGTGCCAGCTAACATTAGACCTCATTCGACCAGAGCCACAGCCACCTCCACAGCCTTCTTAAGAGGGGTGGCTACCAAGGACATTTTAGAAGCTGCTACATGGAGCTCCGTGCATACATTTTCCAAGCATTACAACTTACCTTTATATTCCAGATCCAGAGCAGGCTTTGCTACGGCAGTCCTGCAGGGCATTTTAGCTACACCATCCTTTACATAGATCCTCAACCCCCAGATTGGCTATGGTATTCTACCCATATGTGATGACTGCAGATGCATCCTTGAAGGACATAGTACAGTTTTGTACCTACCATAAATGTAGATGTCTGATGGGTATGCATCTGCAGTCAGGTTTACCCTCCCTCCTTCCCCTCTGTGGTATTTCTTGGGTACATTCCCCTCTCATAGCTAGCTGGGGTTATCTATTATGGTGTATTTGTTTTTATATATGTATATATTTTTGTGCATGTTTGGAATTTATTGCATTTCTCCAAATTTAGCCTTCCTTAGAGGGCACCTGGCATCTGGGGCAAGAAAAACTGAGGAAGATGGCGTCGGCTGACGCTTTTATACCCCAGGCACTCTGACGTCGGGGAGGGGGCGACATCAGCCGACGCCGGACCCAGACTTTGGAATCCGGCTGACCGAAGAGCTGCCTGAGGCAGGACAACCCATATGTGATGACTGCAGATGCATACCTATCGGACGTCTACATTTATGGTAGGTACAAAACTGTACTTTCCTTGCCCTTTTCACATTTATTTGTGACTTTAGGTTGCCTTATGTCTGATGTGCAGTGGATAGCTAATGCTTGCTTACTTACTTAGATGCTTGCTTTGATCAAATGAATTGGATTTTTTTCTTTACACTTTTCCTGCTCAGTTTAAAATGATTTGCTACATACTTCTTGTTCCTAATTGTATTTGTACTATTATTCTTATTAATGTAGTTTTACTAGATACTAATTAGTGCTTTCTCAGTGCCTTGTGAAAATGATGTTAAGATTGCTCTGGTCACTATTGGGGTGTCTATGATGAGCAACTTTAATGCATGATACACGGTATTGGGCAGATTCATATTTATGTTGCATATATCAGTAATGAGTTTCTGCTAACCTTCCTGTACAGATGAGCCATGTTTCATGTTAATGACATACAATGCTTGCATATGAGGGTAAGCATTTATATCTCTTCTTTACAGGTTTATCACATATCATGGTTAATGGTGCTGCTACAAGTTGTGACTTCTGATGTTCAAAGGACACAACCATTGCACTGATAAGTAAAGGTTGCTAATTTTGTAATTTTGCATGGATCACTTTTATTAGTAGTATATGGCTATCTTCTTAGGCTTTCACTTAGCTATTGAGTGTGTGAGTTGTCCTCTGCTTGTTAGCCAGGGACATAGCATATTGTACATGTCTAGGCCTACTAGGAACATCTCCAGCTGCTGGTTCTTCATCACACTCCACATGAATACCTGTTGGCCCTGCCTGTGCTGTTGTAAACTGCAGTCCTTGGCCTTGTTGTCCTTTTGGTAGCTGTTTCCTGACAGTTACATTGTGCAACATGGCACAGATGTATTTTGGCCGAGGCAGCATATATTTTGATCATCACACTGCCAGTCTGAACCAAAATCTGTGAAAGAAAAGTTTACTGCCAAAGCACTGTAAACTTTTATAGTATTCAGAACAGAAGGAATCATGTAATCTAAAATTTGATATGTGCTGAATTCCATTCTAATGTTTATTTTTAAAATGGTTGATTTATTAAGTGAAATGGCCCTTTGTAAGCCTTTTTTTTTCAAACACCTTTATTGAATTATCACTTGAGACATAGGCAAATTTACATTCATATAAAAGTAATCAAACTATATTAATATAACAAGCACTATACTTCACATATATTGCTACATATCATATGACCTAAACAATATTACACAAATTATTCAATTCCTGCTTTTTTTTTTTTATAAACAAGAAACATCTTTATTAAACCATCACTTACTACACAGGCAATCATAGATTTATATAAATGAAAATAAAACCACACCAACACAATCCTGGTCGCAAGCATTTTATATCACATACCATACTGACACACTCCCAGTTGCAAACAATCTTTCTCACTCAAACATTACATAGCTCATGTAAGTCCTGCTGCCTTTTAGACCTCATTCCTCCTTTGTATGTATTGTTCCCACAGTTCCCATTTTTTCTATGTAGTTTGCTCCTACTCTTTTCTAAAAAATCTCAATTCCAGTTGTTTTATCTCTGTTACTGTATTTACTACTACCAGTATAGTTGGTTTAGATTTTGATTTCCATTTTCTAGTAATTGCCTTTTGGCAGTCACTATTATTAGACACAGCAAGGCCTTACCATGTCTAGGCAATTCCAATTCTGTATCATAGCTCAGTAAAATCATTTCCTTCATCTGCCCACCCAGCATCTCTGACAGTACATCCCACAGGGAATCCTTAAAGTCCGCCAACTGACAGTACTCCTAGAAAATATGTTCCCAGTTACCTATTTCTTCCCCTTTACACCTCCAACATTTACTGTCTGCCTGAGGAAAAATTCTCTGGAGTCTACTTGGGGTATAAAAATAACTATGTAAACATTTCCATGCAAAAATCCTAAAGCTTTTAAATTTATTTGCATATATGAGAGACACACATATATCTTCCTATTGTTTCTTTGTGAATTGCTTATCAAATATCTCTTCTCAAACCATTTTAACCTTCTCTGATTGAGTCTTATAGTTATCATGCAATATTTATATGCTCTGCTTATTATTCCTTTTTTACTGGCAGCTTTTGTTCTAGATTCTATTAAAAACTTTACCAGTGCAGGTCTTTCATTTAGGACCCCCCTATTTATTTATCTTTGCCTATACTCTGACATCAATCCCTGATAGGGACAGCAATCTCTAAACTGCAGTCCAAATAAATTCTTGATGTCTTCCCATTCTATCATTTTTCCCTCTCTAGTAATTTGCTCCCAATTCCTTGGTTCCTTTGCCAGTTTTCTCCAATAAATTCCAATCCCCTATTGCCTACTGTCTGTACCCCTAGTTGCAGTCATTCCTACTGGCAAAATCTCCTTTCTCCATTCCCGCGTTGGCTTAGTTCATAGAATACTTTCTGCTACTTTATGGACATAATATTCTGCATGATTATTGTTATTCTCCTAAAAGCCCTGCATCTAAAATCCCAGTATATCCTTGTTTCTTCAGCTTCCCCATGCTTCATCATCATCATCATCCCTTTCCACTCTGAATTATAGTTTTCTTCTGGTGCTATGTATAGGAGTCTTAACTGTGTAGCTCTGAAATACCTCTTGAAATTGGGTAATCCTAATCCGCCCTGTTCTAATGGAATAATCAACTTATCCCACTTGACTCTTGCCGTCTTTTCGCAGATAAAGTCCTTCAGCTCTTTGTTAATTGTTACCCACAACTTCTCCTCTGGTTGATAAAAATATGCCTGACCTGTGTATAAGACTAAAGGGGCTAAAAACATTTTAACTGTTTGTATTTTACAATCCATATCCATATAACAAAGCTTCCATTTTCTCAGTTTTTGCATTCTTTTTAGTCTCTTCCCACCTATCCTTAACTACTACACTAGAATCATTTTAATCCATACTCCCAGATATTTCATTTTATCATGTCCCCATAAATATGGGAATTCCTAAGCCAGTTCATATGTGAGTACATAATTTACTGCTATTGCCTTTATTTTAGCTTCATTAATTTTGTATCTCCAAAAGATATGAAGCTGTCTCAAAATGTTCCACAACACTGTAATGTCTTTTTCTGGTTTTGTCAGGTACAAAATAATGTCATCTGCAAATACAGCCAGCTTTTCTTCACTACCATACCAATTATATCCTTGAATTTCTGAGTCCCTTATTTTCTTTGCCAATGATTCTAAATATAATACAAATAATAAAGGGAAAAGAGGACATCCCTGCCTGGTACCTCTGCTCAAGCAGAAATTAATAGAGAGGACCCCACCCAGTTAAATTTTCACCTCCGATGCCTCATATATTCTCCTAATCAACCTTATAATTTTTTTTCAGGAAATGCAAATACTTCCATTGCTCTACTCACAAAGTCTCTGTCAAAAGTTTTCTCTGCATCAAGACCCAACAACAACAATGGTATTTTCTTACATTCTGCTTCCCCTCTGGATCATCAGTGTTCTGTTAATGTTGTCAAATGTTTGCCTCCCCTCCACAAAACCACACTGATCCATATCTATCAGTTTTGGCATTACTTTTGCCATTCTTTTAACCATTATAGACATGAACACTTGGTAATCATGGTTTAGTATTGAAATGGGCCTGTATGAAGCTGGATCTGATGGATCCTTACCCTCTCTAGGTATTACAGCTACCGCTGCTTTCTTCCAGGATGGTGATACTTCTCACCCTCTTAAGATACTGTTAAACAAAACCTTCCAGATTTTATCAGTTTTTTTCTTCCTAGATTCCGAAGTTCCATAGAAATACCATCTATTCCGGGGGATTTTCCTGCAGATTGATTATAGATCACAATTTTTATATCATCTTCTCCTATCCTAACTGTTAGTAATAGAGCTTCATCTACTTTTAACCTTGGCATATTTAATTCTTCCATAAACATTTCTGTTTGTATCTTTTCCTGATTTTAATATTTCTCTTCTTTATAAAGACTCTCACAGAATTTGCAAAATATTTCTAATACCACTACAGGATCTCTTGTTACCTTCTTTGTTATGGGCTTTCTAAGTTTGGTGACAGCCTTTTCTACTTTCTTTTGCCTGAGTCATTGTGCTAAAAAGTTTTGTGCACTAGTGTTATTATCAAAAAACAGTTGCTTCACAGCAATTTTTCTAAGTTTGTGCATATTATCGAGGTAATCACTTATTTTCTGTCTAGTATTCTGCAGTTGATCCTCTTCTTGTTCTGCGAGATTCCCCCTATCCTGCAATACTTTAACATTTGTCAGTTCCTCTAAATAATACTTGCTACTTCTTAACCATATCACCCTTTCTTTTATTTCCACCCTACTTTTAAACTCCACTTTAATTTTATCCCACTCCCTGGCTGAATAATCTCCACTAACCATTCTTTAAATTCCTCTCTTTTCAACAGATAGGTGGGAAAACACCAATGTCTCATTTTTATTTCAGTACCCTATGTATTTATTTTAGCTGTTATTGGCGCATGATCTGAAACAGTTATTGGGTGAGTATCAAGACCTTCAATTAAATGCACATGTTCCTGTGAAATGTAAATTTTGTTTAGCCTAGCCCAGTTTTTATATCTTGGGGAATAATATGTAAATTCACTCCAAACTCCTATTACTGAATTGACATCTCTCATACCAGATATTTCTATAAATTTCTTCAAAAATATACACTTATTTGTTATATTTTCCCTTCTACCCCCCCCACACTCATTTTCACTGCTGCATATCAAAGTCCAGTCCAAACCTACAAGTAATATTCCTTGCTGAAAACTGATTATTTCTCCCAGAATTTTATTACGCTCCATTACAGCAGTTTCAGGTGGCAAGTAAATACATGCCATTGTAATCCTCCTCCCTTGCCAGTAGCCCCTTAGCACTACAAATTTGCCATTATTATATTTTTTATCTTTTTCTATCACTATTGGAGCTCCTCTTGCAATTAATATAAGTACTCCTCTTTTCCTTTGTCCCTTGTATTCTGCTGAATAACCATCCTGAAAACCTTTCTTTATCAAATTAACATGTTCAGCTCTTTCTAAGTATGTCTCCTGTAACACAGCTATTTGCACTCTACATTTCAATATAGCTCACTACTCTTTCTTGTTTGTATTTATCTGTGAGGCCATTTACATTTAATGATATTAAAGAAAGCATCATTGTATTAACATTCATTATTCACACACTTTATGTATAACACCTGTTTTCTTAAATGTATAGTTCCAGCTTTTGTGCTACATGCATACACTGTTTGGCAGGTTGAACTTTTATACAGTTGTTTCTTGTGATATACATTTGAGCTTATGTCACATCTTAGAATACTTTTTGTTTTATTGAAAGCCCTAAAAAAACACTCCAATACCCTCCTAAACCTATTAACTTATTACTAACACAAAATGATGTATACTTTCAAATATTAAAGTTTTACCCTCCTAATAGGAACAAAAGTCCCAAAATGACAGCCACGCTCACAGACTTGAGTTAACCTAAAAGTAAGTTCATCCATGCTAAGACGCATGGTTCAGCCTGTGCTTCTATTAAGTGCTGATTTGTTTTGTCTTATCTTTATAGCTCTCCCAGCTGGGGAAACTGCTGAATGTTTTCAGAAAACATTAACTACCTTGGGAACACCCCTGGATGCTTTCAGAGAACATTAGCTACTTTGGGAAAACCCCTGAATACTTCCAGAGAACATTATCTCCTAGCAAATTATTTTCTTTTTTCTTCAGCCAATCACTCTCTACCCGACTGTAGCCAATTTCCCTTTACCAGATTGTCTCCATGGAGACACAAGAACCAGGCAGCCATTTTGTCTTTATCAGATTGTTACCATGGAAACATGAAGACCAGCTGCAGAATTGTTACTGAGCATACATGTGTTTGCTAAAAAAATGCCTGATAATATATATATATTTTTTCATTTACTTGCTCTGTCTTAAAATGTGTTACTAAATCAATCTTAATTTGGACATTCCCCCATGCAAAAATGACAAAAAGCATATTAATTTTCTTTTGTCATGCTTTTTAACCAGGTTTTTTTAATACATTGCAGTGGCTACATTTCTTAAAGCTGAACAAGAAGGGAGAAAGAAAAGAAAAAAAGAACAGCAGCACCTGTTTACAATCCCCATTACACTTAAAATAACTGAAAAATACATTTACTTTATAGCATGTAAAGAAAACCACATGCCACAAAATTGGCACTATTTAGGAAAAAAAATCTTTACATACAATTCATTTTCTGCCTCCTCTTCCTCTCCCCAGAACACTTTTCTGAACATTAATGATATGAAGTAGGGCATATGCTTTAGAGTCCCCCACAAGTCCAACAAATTCTGAAAAAGTCCAATATTTCCACATTTTCTTGTTCTGTCATATTTCACAAATATAATTACTGCATCATAATCCCATATTAAGTTACTGGTTTTATTACTGTTCAGCTCCAAAATTCCATCTCTGCTTCATTTCCAACGTACTCTCAATTCTTCTAGTCAGCTCTTGTGCTCCCTTCCTTCTCCCCAACATTTTCTGTTGCAAAATTTAAAAAGGTTTCACAGGTACAGTCCTTCTGTGGTCTTTATTACCAGAAGAACAAGACGCAGAATCTCCTTCTTTTTCACATCTTACTTTTTGTTGGACAAACTTTTGTATTTCCTCCTTAGCATGCACTTCATCAAAAAATACTTTTGTCCCTCCAGGGGAAAATACCTTGAAGATAGCTGGGTACAACAGTTTGAATCTCACACTTGCAACTCAACATTCCCTGAATAGTGGAATCAATTTGCTCCTCTTCTGTTTGGTGTACACTGAGTAATCATTCTCCACAAGCACTCTGCTGTCTCCCACTTTTAGTACTTTTTCCTTCTTCCACAATTTTGTCAGAATAAACACCTTTACTATTAAAAGTCTAGGTTGCTTTCTTATAGCCATGCTTAGAGCACACACATGATCTGCTCTTTCAACTAACAAC
>NC_056736.1:281357515-281402515 GCF_019279795.1 Protopterus annectens | reverse complement strand
ATATTCCAAAACTTTTATTTTTTTTTTCCCAACAAAAATTAAAAAAAAAAACTATAGTCCGTAATCTGGACATACCCAAGAGGCAGCATGGAGGAAATACAAAGAAAATCAGGTACATTATTTAAAACTAAAGACACGTACCTGATTTTCTTTGCATTTCCTCCATTCGGTCTCTCTCTTCTACCCCTAAAGTAGCCCAAACTTTTTTTTTTTTAATTAAAAAAAAAATGGAACAACGGAGACTTTCTTTTCTCCGTTGCTTCCTTTTCAAAGCACTGATGTACTGGGTATGCATGGGAACTCAAGTCTCATCGCATACTTTCTTTTCTCCGTTGCTTCCTTTTCAAAGCACTGATGTACTGGGTATGTATGGGAACTCAAGTCTCATACGTATGCGCAGTACATCAAAACAAGGCAGCAGTATACCACCAGTCGTGGAAGAACAGTAATGCGCCATTATACAAAGGCATTATTTAATAAAAGTAAATATTTTTTTTCTTAAAATAATGTCATTGTATAATAGCAATAACCGACTCCGTGGTTGTGGTATATTGAAATTTACCCATGGTTGGCTTTATTTAATCACTCGGGCTTCGCCCTCATGATTAAACCAGACCAATCATGGGTAAATCTTCATTATACCACACCACGTTGTCGATTATTGCTTAAATCTTTCATTGTGGCTAATCTTTGTACAGATATTTAAGTTTTGAGAGTATTTGCATATTTATTTGATGACACTGTGTGGGCCACTCCTAATGGCCTTGCTCTTGGTCAAACTAACATTTGTATTAATATTACACAGTAAAATTGGACACCCTTTGGTAATGGCCTTAAAGTAGCTGGAGAGGGTTTCTGGTGGCAGTGATAACTACCTTATAGTCTGGGCAGAAGGGGGCATAGCTAGTAAACCTGTGCCAGCCTTTCCCAGTTGTGTGTGTGTGTGTGTGTGTGTGTGTGTGTGTGTGTGTGTGTGTGTGTGTGTGTGTGCAAGTCTAAATCAAATTGCCAAGCGTGTGTGTCAGCTACTTGGGCAAGGACAAGAAGCACTGGTTGGACAGACAGAATGTTGAAGGACTTGGCTTGAAACCCTGGCTAAGGACTCAACTCTATAGCTGTGGCAGTGGGAAGTCTTATTGGGGATCTGGAGAAAGGGGAGAAACCAGCTCTGGACTAACTGTTTTTCTTGTGTGTTTTAAGGGAAATTGTGCTTGATGCAGAGAGCTGCATCTGGAGATACTGTGTGTGTACCTGTTATGCCTCCAGTGAACATTCTCTCCTAGATTAGTGGCCCAGAGGGGGACGGTCATCACAACATTACCTCCCTACTCACTACTACATGCTCCCCTAAGAGTTGCATCTAAAGTATTTGGTATGTCTTGTTTAAACTCTGTCATTTCTATTCATTCCTAAGAAATGTGTCTCCAATTTCCTCTTTCTTAACCATCATATCTATATCAGTTACCATTTGCCTGTAGAACCATTTTCCACAATCTACTTTTTGTATAAAAATACCTATTTAGGCATTTTCAAGCAAAGGTCCTACACTTTTGTGAACTTCTTGCTAATTTAGGTGCCATACAAACCTCTGTCCATCGTTTCTGTGTAATTTGTCTGTTAAGGCTTTTCTCCCAATCTTCTTTCCATTTCTCTGGTTGGTTCTGTAGTTGTCAAAGAATTTTATAAGCCCAATGTATTATTCTCTTTTTGGTTACATTCTCTGTTCTTTGCTCTGTTAAGAATTTTACTAATGCTGGTATCTTATTTTCCATTTCTCTGTTTAGAAAGGTTCAGCACAATGGGAAGCCTTAAGTCCAAAATTTTCCCCACCATGCAACATCTTTTTGATTCATAGGCTAATCTGCCACTGAGGTTTACCCTTGTGGGGGCCTCAGCACTGAAAGTGGTCTCCCAGGCAGAGTTGCATGCTAATATGGTAGTCCACAGAGTGGCTAATGCTAATAGCTATGTGTTCTTTCTTGGAAATGTCCATGATTCACAATTTGCTCATCTGAGGAATACAGAAAACCACTTGGATGAGTAAAATTTTACTTTAGGGTGAAAAAACGACTTCTGTAATAACATGGCAGTTACCCATTCACAGCTGTGGGAGTGGGTTAGGTGCAGGTATGCAGCGAAGATGTGGGGATGGAGTGTATATTAGTGTGCATGTGTCGATGTGTGTGCATGACTGTAGGAGCATAAATGAAGCTGCATGAATGTGTGTGTGCATGAAAGTGTGTGTCTGCCTAGGTGGGCATTAAAGAGAGAATTGAGAGTCTGGATGTGTGTTGGAACATGAGTATTGCTGAGAGCTGGTCAACTGTGTAGGGCTTGTTTGATAATGAGTGAATGCATGCCCTCCATCACATCCTGGTTGCTCTTTAGAGCATACCTGCTTTTAAATGTCAGTATTGCATTTGTGGTTAAACCTGAGAGTTGTAGCATTCCATGTGTGGACTAAACTGTAGAAAACTGTTTGCTACATTTATGGCAAGCAGTTTGCTACAGTTTAAAAAAATAATCTAAAAAAATCTTTTTTTTAAATAAAACCTGAGAACTGCAGCACTCCATGCATGTTATAAACTGTAGCAACTGCTTGCTATATTTGTAGAAAGCAGTTTGCTACAGTTTAAAAGAAAAGTAAAAATATTTTCTTTCTTTATATTAACTAAAACCTGAGCATTGCATTGCTCTGTGAGTGCTATAAATTGTAACAACTAAATTGCTATGGTCTAAATAGATCTTTTTTTTTTGACTGTCACCTGAAGAAGGCAGGAGAAGGGTCAGGGTCAAGGTGCAGAAATGGAACCTGACTGGCTCCTGCATTTCATGTACCTGATCACAGACTTTTTTTTTTTGTAATTGCTCATCAGCTGTGGAAGGCTGGGTGATAGGCCAACACAATTACAGTTCCTGGTTGGCTAGTTGGCTCATAAAGGGCATCAGCCATCGAATCATGGACTTTTTCTTCTCAGCAGTGGTATAAAGAGTGCTATACAGAGGAATGCTCCTGATGCTAGATGAGCCAGCTATGCCTCTGTCTGCACATGTGCCCGAACAACCATAATCCGTTATATTTTACCTACTCTGGAACTGGTGCTACATTTGTCCTTTCTTCATTTGTCCTATAGTGTGCATCCTACCACCCATCTCTGCCAATTCATCTCCATCACCTCTGCCTTCTTCAGCTGCTCTACTTTCACTGTCATGGTATCCACACCAGTGTTTTGTACACCTTACTTTTCAGCTTCTTTGGCATTCTTCTATCATGCACTACCCCTGAAACTGTGTATCATTTGGCTGTAGCCCCTTTGATTCTAGCTTTGATCTTCTCATTTAGACTTCCCTTATCTGAAGCTGTTAACCTGTTCCTCTATTTTCCCTTCTATCTCAAATTTCAGCTGCTTCTGATTTCCAAGTTTGCTGCCATTACAACTATCTTCAGTTTAGCCCTGTTGCCTTCAGGTTTGCACTCCATTCCCCTATCATTTGCTGAAGTTCTTGTTCATAGTCTGCCTGCAGTGTCACATCATCTGTATACAGCAGCTTTGTTGACCTGTCTCCTCTGACCAGTTTGCTAATGTAGTCCATCACCAGTATGAATAGCGCTGGGCTCAGAGCTGAACCGTGATGCACACCCACTCCCACTGGGAACCCCCCTGTGAGTTTCAACACTGTTCATGCTTGTGTCACTGGTCCTTGTACATATTCTGCACTATCCCTACTGATGTTTCTGTGACTTTGGACAATCACAGGGCTGCCCAAATCAGCTTACTTAGGACCTTGTCATGTGCTTTCTTGAAGTCTGGGAATGCACAGCTGTACTCTTCTCATATCTAGCTTTTCCTCAGCTGTCTCACTGCAAACACTGGATTGGTTATACTGCATCCTGATATGAATCTGAACTTCTCATCTCCCATTTTACTACTCTGCCTATTCATTTATCAGTCACACTGTCCAAAACTTTCATGCAGTGTGACAAGAGTTTAATATCTCTGTACTGCCTACAGTTGTGAATGTTCCATTTGTTCTTGAACACTGGCACAAGAATGCTTACTTGCCAGTCATCCGATCTGTGGTATGCCTTTCTCTCCATACTGCTATGAGCACCCTCTGGAGGAGTTTCTCTGCTATCAGACCCAACACCCTGATCATATTTGGTGTGACCTCATTTGAGACTGCAACTTTCCATGACTTCATTTTCCTTAGTGCTGTTCTTACTTCTTCCAGGGTGGGCTCCTCTTCTTTCATTGTAGGCTGTGTCTGGGGCAGTCCTACTTCTGTGGAGTTCTCTTCATTTAGAAGCTGCTGGAAGTACTCCTTCCATCTGTCATTGATTCCCTGTGGACTGGTGAGCATGTTGTTGCAGACATTCCTTATGAAAGGTGTCTCATGACTTTCTTCTTTCTTTCTGTCTTTGCCTTGCAACCTAATAGAGTTTATTTGTGCCACTTGCTGAGTCACTTTCCAGAAGCTGGAGGAAGGTATCTGCTGCCTTCTTCTTTGCTATCACAATTGTTCTCTTAGCCTGTTTGTTAGCCAACCAGTGCTCCTTCTTAACGTGGTACATCTTTTCTATCTCCTGCTTTTTTTCTGCACTCCTTCTTTCTTTTGATGAATTCTTGGACTTCTGCATTCCACCACCAGCTTTCCTTATGGACCTTATTTCCATATCTGGCTTGGCTAATATCTGTTTTATAGTCTATACAAATACTGTTTTGAGGCACTACCATTCTTCTTCAACCTATTTCCTCTTCTTCCTGAGGTGGTAGAACCCTATTTCATTGCACTTCTGTGCTCTATCTCCAGTCAGCTTCCAGGTCTTCAGCCTAGTCTCTGTTGATCTGATCACTGTGTGGCAACCAGTGGTTTGTGCTGTGGGCCAACTGTTTTACTAGGGATGACCTTGCAATCGCTGACTCTAGCCTAGTGCCATTTCCATACTAGGGAGTAGTCTACCCGAGTTACATGTTGGCCATTCTTGTATATGATCTCGTTACTGTCTCTCTTGCTGAACCATGTGTTGTCGACGATCAAACTATTTGTCAGATAAAACTCTAGAATGGTTTCTCTTTCTTTATTCCTCTTGTCCCACTCACATGGACCCAGGCAGTCCTCACATCCTGTCTGTCTGTATATGTGCATGCAGGTCCCCCATTATCAACACCAACCCATGCTGTCCTGCTTTATCTAGTAGATCCTGTAACTGCTGCCTGAATGCACTCTTTTCCTTACTATCACAACTGCTGTGGTGCATAGACTGAGATTAAGCTAAGATTATGATTATTGCCCTGTAATACACTGGTGTCTGATTACCATGAGTCTGTCAGTAATTATGATAACATACCCTACTTTACCACAATTCACATCATTTGTAGTCTGCCCTTCCACTGAGAAGTAGACTCTAGATCCCAAGCCAAGTGGCTTTTGCTGCACTGTCCTTCCATTTTGTCTCCTGGATACAGAGGATGTCTAGTCTCCTCTGCCTCCTTACCATCAAGTCATCCACTTCCAAACTGCATTCTTGCAGTAAACCTATAATGAGTGTAGCAATCCTTAGTTGACATTTGGCAAGGTGATTAGCTTTATGTCATAGCTTTCAATCAACAGAGCTACACCCACCCAAAAAAAAATAAATAAAAAATGGAATTATTCCAGATAGCCCAAAGTGGGAAACTGGAAACTGGACAGACAGTAACTGGACTGCTGGGGTTCATGGCTAGCACACATTGGCCGGCAGGGGCACATAGATCCCCTCCAACTGTTAGCATGAGTCCCTTTCATAAGTCAGAGTAGGCAGGGTCCTCAACTTGCTTATCATCAGCAAATGCCTATGCCCATTTTTTGGTGACTATAGTCAACATGCCCAAATCACCTAGAGACAATTTTTATACTGTTAAGTGGCTAGCCCAGAAAGTGCACAGTCTGTGATCCATATTCTCCTATCTAGAGGATACTGTGCACCACAGCTAATGCCCAAATGGATTGGTCTGTAAAAATTTTCCCCCAAAAGAGAATAATCTAGAATATATGTGCTGCTGCCCACAACTCCATTCTTTTGTGAGTTTAAGGTGGAAACACCCAACATGTTTTTGAGAGGTGGGAGGAATGCCAAACAGACACAGGGTGAACATACAGATTCTACACGTGTTGGCCGGAGGTCAAGATAGAACCTTGTGCATGGGAGGTAAGGATGTTAACCATTATGCCAGCTGTGTCTATGTGGTGTGCATACAGGTCTACTTCATAAGAATGAAAACCCACTTACCTGAATCACTAAATGTTGAGATGACTTTGCCGAAACCTCAACTGAATGAACATTCGAATCACCAGTTAGAAACTCCAGGAAACTAACCACTTGTCCGGCACCACAAAAAAAATCAAGCCAAACAAAACCACCCATATACCAACTCCAAGATCATACTACAGTGGGGAAAGGGGCAAAGTTCACCATGGTGGCCACGTGGTTCTTTTCCCACAGTAACATTCCTGTGATTTGAGTGTTCATTCAATTCAGGTTTTGGTGATACTGACATTTAGTGATTTGGGTAAGTGGATTTTCATTCTTATTAAGTAGACTCATGCATACACCACTGTCTCAGACAATTTGTATTGTGAATCAACAAATGTATAATCAGATATCCATGGGGTAGGGAATACTTCACAAAGCAGTGATTTAATTTTGTGCTGTGGCACGTACTTTGTAATCTGTTCACCTGATTTTTTATCATTTTATGCATTGGCATATCATTCATGTCATTAAAATCTGCAAGAATCATAACACTGGTATTTCTTGTGCTTAGTGATTAACTTTTTGAAGAAGTCAAACATTTCAGTAAGTTTTACACCAAGTAAAACAGACACATTTCACTGTAAAGGTTTCAACTTGAATTGTGCATTCATTTTTATTTACTCTTTGTTGAGCCAGTTAGTCCCACTAGGCCAGTGTTCCATTTTTTAGGAGAGACCTGATATGCTATTCATAGTGACTAGGGATTTGGCCAGGTCACCTGGGGGTTTCCCTTATTCTTTTTTTCAATATGTGCCATAGAATCTTTTACATCCAACTGTGCTACCACCAACTCAGGCAGATAGAATCTCATTTTAATGTTTCATTTGAAGGATGGCACACTCAGGAGTACAGCACCCTTCAGTCAATACAACTGCCTGGTGTGGAAATGGAACCCCCATAGCCTTCTGATCTTCTAGCACCAAGGCAAGTGTGCTATCAGTAGGGCCCCTGACACTGTCTTCAAGAATTTGTGGAGCACGTTTGTTGAATTTCTGGAGTACTTCCATAAAGCACCTCATACTCTGGCACTAAATGTTATCTTCTGTAGCCCCTTCTTCATGAGTGCGACTGTCCAAGTTCCAAGCATCCTTTGGGCCTTCAGCATTTAGAGCTGTGATACCCCATACAATGTTAATTTCTGGGCAGCAGAAAGTTCCTACCTAATGTCCTTTTATATTTTCTGTCACCTTTTAAAGTTGTACGGGATATCACTGTATTATCACTGGTGATCTTACACATTTAGTCACCTTTTATTCTTCTTTCTTAGGATATAATATTGAAGCTGATTTGAGGTAATAACATATTTTTGCTACCTTTATTTACTACCAATTCAATATACAGGTGGGAGTATATGCAACAATAGGTTATTCCTATCACCAGACACCTGACCTGAAGATATATACCCAGGCTTTTCACCCACCCCGATTTCTGTAAGAAGTTTATGAAGAAAATGATTTTCCCAACCCAATGAAACAATTATTTATTTATTTATTTTAACAATTAAGGCCTTGCACTGTGTTCTCTGTAGCAAAAGTATGACAGACCACTACATGGATGCAGTTTTTCATCTGAATAGTCTCTTTATCTAAGCTGAATATGGGTTTTTAGTGGTAGTGTTATTATTATTTTTTTGGAATTGGTAATATTTCATAGAGATTTTCTGATTTTTAGTCACAAGTCTTTCTTTTTCCAAGCAAAATGATATAAGGTTTCTTCTGATCCAGTGAGACAAAATGCAATTCTTATCTGCATGTCTGAAAGACAAAAGGAAACTGTAGCTTAATAGGCTTTATTGTTTGTGTTTTAATGCTGTTTGAGGTGCCTAGCTTGTATTCCACTTCAGATATTATAATTAAGCTTGATTCCCAATGTACAATTACAAAAATTCTGATATGCCTTGAGTATGGATTGTTATAAGAGATCATTGACAAAACATATAAAACTTGCAGAACAAGTCTCTTTTGTCTATGCATTCATCTTTTATTTAATAGTGATTTTTATTTTGCATGAGCCTCTCAGTGCTGTGTGTGTCAAATACAATATGTAAAAATAACAGGAAAAGTCCAAGCTTGTTCATGATGGACCATTATTATTTTACTATATCCACCCACACCCAGAAACAGTATAACTTAAAAAATAACTTTATGTATCACTGCAACCATATCTCCCAACCTCTCTGGTTTTAAAATCATAGCAGAGGACTATCAGAATCATAACAGAGGGTCCAAAATCATAACATGTAAAATCTGCATATACATTAATTCGCACCTCAAGGGGGGAGGGGCACAGATGTGTAAATATGCCCTCTTGACAGGCACAGATTTTAAAAAAAAGTGTGGTGCTAAGAGATACATGTCTGCACTGTAAAAAGATTCATGTATATTTTCTTGGTTTGCTCTACATGCTAGTCATAACTACAGTTTTGTTAGGAGAATTAGTATAAAGTTTGTATATTTTTATGTGTCCAAGGCATTATTGTGAAACTTTCCCTAAACACACATTTATGCTGAAGTCAAATAAATAAAAATACAGAAGATACCTCAGCTTAGAACTAGAACTCTGTTAGCACCACAAGGGTCCTAATTTATAAGACGGGCCTGCCAAGAGGGTAAAATGTGGAACAAACAAGAAAAATGTGGTTGAGCAGGAGAACTTATTAACAACCATTGCATGAGCACTTATTAACAACCATACATCTCAACAGTACCTCATTATGAGGAATGGTCTTCATTTTGTAGTGTAAATGCTACCTTGGTTCTCCCCTGAAAAGAGGTTATTAGCTTAGTGGGACTTACTTAATCAACAAAGGATAAATAAATAAAGAAATAAAACCGAGTCTTAAAAATTCCATGCCCCATGCTGTTCCACATTTAAAGAGTCTTCACATACTCATTGTTAGCATTCTTTTAACAAATATCCATGGTAAACAACACAGTATAATATTAAGTAATAAAATGAACTCTTTTATAAATGTGAGTAAACATTGTTGTTGTTATTATTATTATTGTTATCATTATTATTTTACCAGGGCAGAGCACTAATCACAAATAACCAATTGCAGGCTCAACCTGGGTTACATACACAGTACAAGGGTAAAATACATATGCAAGAAGGTTATTATATATGAAACACTCAGACAAACAAAGAGTATTTGAAAGAAGCATAATACGTGTAAATCAGTAAGTGCCTGTTTGCATAAAGTGAGATGGATTTTGTGGAGCAATGACTAGGTGCAAACAATAAAGACTGTGTTAGTAATTTGAAGAGCGAGAGGGAATCTAGTAATAAGATCCTCCTCTGTGGAAGGTGGTGTGTTATGTGACATGTCCTGTGCCCATACACATCGATCTTTTATGTAGTGCTTGAACTGTGGTCTAAAACTGAGTAGTCAGTAAGCTCAGCTAGGCTGTCCTGTAGTGACTGTTAAAGTTAGTGGGTAGGAATGCAACTTGAAGGAGGGTCTTGCAGAGATGGGCCCAATATGGCTTGGCTCCTAAGGTTATACGGTGGAATAGGTGCAAATAGTTTTGAGGTGAGTGGAGAAGAGCTCGAATATTGAAGTAATTTCAAAAGTTGGAAGCCAAGAAGAGGACTGGCTCTAGATTGCACTGACAGCCACTTAGCTACAGATAGTGTAGGCATAGAGGGTTATGATTGGGTCTCCGATCATAACTACATTATTATGTGTTCAAGACATGGATGCCAAGAAATTCACCTCAAAAGCAAAGCTCAAGAGATGAATCTTGACATCTGTGTTGACAACAATTATTAATGGGTTAGAACTGGTGAGATTTGATCATAAAAGTTTGCTGTTCACAGATGTTGCTCTACTCCATGTACTACTAGTTACAGAAAAGCTGGTACAGCAATTAACAAGTGCTTTCACATAGACAGCGAATAAACATAAATACAGGGAAAAGAGAAGGGCGTTTTTTAAATACTGCCCTAATTAAAATAAGTTACTTACTGATTAACATCTGTAGACTTTCACTAATATAGGAGGAAAAATATTCAGGGATTGAGTGCTTAGAGTCATAGGTTCATAGGAGATTACTAGGCAAACTGCTTAAGAGTCCTTTTCCAGTTTTACCCAGATTTTACCCAATTTTTTACACCCAGGTGAAAGATAACAAGAGTCAGCAAGCAGAGTTTCAAAACTTTTTACAGACTGCCTGCATCCAGAAAGGACATGGGCACCACCCCAGGAGTGAATTTGCGATTTCCCTTTCATTGGTCCAGATTGCAACTGAAGAAGGCCAGGGACAGGCTCTGTTTCATGTGAATAGGAAGTCTATTCCAGTGGAATACCTTTTAGGAGGTATGTAACAAATGTTACACACTGCTAATGCACTGTTTTGGTCGGGTCTCTTGCTATAGAACTGTGTAACAGGTTTACCTTTCTTCCAGTTTTGGAGTGAAATCATGGCGCTCCATGCCCTACAATAATGTTCACTCTAGGAAGAGTTTGTAATGAAGTGGCAGATTTTATTAGAGAGAGTTTGAAGAGTAGCTGAATTTTTGACATAGGGGGAGGCAAACAGGAGTCCATACTTATGGTGTGTGAGGATGGGTGACGATGAACACTGGACTGCATCTAATTGCAAATCCAGAATACAGAGTGACATGGTTACACCTGAAACTGTTTACAACCAGTAAACACGATAAAAGTAAAACATTTTCATTATTTCTGAACATATCTCTTAGCTGTACCTGATATTAATTTAATGTCTGCAAAAACATACATCTGGAGCATTTCTCCCTAGGTCTCTGCTGAAAATTGGCTTTGATCCAAGTCAGATTTTCCCGGTAAACAAATGTTAAATAAATAAAAAATTAATAAATAAAAAATTCTTAACACTGAATGTAACATGCCCTTCAAATGTGGAACAGGGACCTTTTAAGACTCAAAATGAGGAACATTTCTCATAATGAGGTACACCTGAGAGGTAAGAGTAACATTTATGGGTTTTCTACCCATTATTTTAGCTTTCCCCTGTTTCTGAGAATAGAAGTTGAGAGCTTTGGCCAAGATGATATGCAGCAGCTACAAAATGTTATGCAACTGCTATAATGCTCTGAGAGCTATGTAAAAACACTGGTGTGGTCCAGTGTTCTCCATTATCGCCCGAGTATGCCCTTGACTATAGCTGCACTGGCAGGGTAAGAGAGAAACTGGGAGATTTTAGTGGCCCAGAAGATGAGGTAGTGGTTCTTGGCTCTAAGCTTGTTAATGTATTCTTAGTAGTTCAAGGATTGATCGAGCCATACACTCAGATATCTAAATGAGGTTGTGGAGTCAGTAGAGCTGTTATAACAGTCTTTTATGTGAAGAGAGTTAGAGAATTTGGCTAGTCTGTTCTGATTGCCAAATAACATGGATTTGGTCTTCTTAGGATTAAGCATTTTCTTTTGAGCTGAGCCAGTTGTGTAATTGTAATAGGTCTTTTAGAAGTAAGTTTTCAATAGATTTCTGACAATGACCAGATCGATAGATGACTAGATTATCAGCATAAAGAAACAGTGGAAGTTGGAGCACATTTAAAGAAAGTTTATTGATGAAGATAGAGAACATAATAGGGACAAGAGTAGGCTTTCTGGCACTCCTGAGTGGGTGTAGGCCAGGTCACGTATATTAGACCCTATCTTTACCCTAAAGGATCTGTTGGTCAGGATATGTACTAACCAGTTGGCTGATCTTCCTACTCAAAGATGCTATTTAGTGTTTAGCATTTTGCCTATTTTTTCCACATGATGAGAGGTATTATTCCACGTTTTGGCAATGAAAGGCTGAGAGCTATGCTACTAACTTTGATTAAGGTAGCTGGCAGCACATTTAATAACACAACATCACAACCCCAAACTTAAAAAAGGTTACTTTGATTAATTAATAGGAATCATTATTATTATTATTATTACCATGAATATTTGTTAAACCATTCTTAACAATGAAAGTGTGCAACAAATCCTTTCAGTGTAGAATAGCATGAAACATGGAATTTTTGAAACTCAAACCAAAGACCATTTCTCCTAATGACATATACTTGAGATGCAGGAGAATGACTGACAGCATCAGTGATGTGTACTTAGTTTTGGGACTCATCCAATTTTCTGCACAGATTATCAATATAACAAATATGAATGAATTAAAACATTGATAAATCATAAATACATTTATTATTGTTTAAATAATAATTACTGTTGTTACATAATGTAATAGAGTTACCACCTTTTCCAATGCCCAAAGTCAAACATTTTTTATGGAAACCATATACACAATCAGTGCAAATGACTGGACATTACTTTTGACAAAATAAAATCTCATTTGTAGAATGCAAATTGCTTCCATTGTTTAATAAAACATTAATGATGTGCAAGTTGTAACAATTTTCCATTTCCAAAATGTGTAACACAATCTCTCTAAATGTGGAACAAATGGGCAAAATGAGGAACACATACTAACAGCTTAATAATGAATTTAACTAGGAATCTTACAGGAGGATTAAATGTGTACAAAAATGTTCTTTTGACTAATTAATATGATTCAATATTATCTACCTTATTTGTAGTGAGCATTGGTTATAAAAAATACAGCAACACTCTAAGTGTGACATACCCTTTCAATGTGGATGGAACAATGAGGATCATGAACTTTTAAGAGTCCGAATGAGGAACATTTTTCAGAATGAGGTACACTTGAGAGGTATGAGTATTAAGTGACAATGAGGGCATAGATCTCAACGTTTCATCTCCAAAATGTGGAACAGCTTACTAAAAATCAACTAAGAAACACACCGGATGGTCAAAAAGCGTTACTTTATACAAAATTCTAACAATTAACGTGTGACTGTAACATTTACTTTCGGTGGGGAACTTCAAGAAGTATTCAGTTTTTAACACCCAAACGAGGAATGCTCACGCGTGAAGTAAAGGACACTCGCCTGGTATAATTAGAAAGATAACAGCAGTACCATTTACTCACACGAACGTCTTGTACGATATGACGTCATCACACAAAACTCAATAGACGCGCCAATTTTACATTTCGAGTTTCTTACAGCTGTTGTCATCACTGTTTATGTTGCAGTGGTGGAATTCGCATATTTTTGTCTGTATAGACTGTTTTTTGCAGAATGTTAGAGAGATAGAGTCCCAAGTATTTTTGGTTGCTGACTGATTCGGAGTGTTGCTGATAGTTTGTGTTTTTTTCCTGCTGTTTAATTCCGTCCCTTAATTTTTATCATGTCTGATCAGTCATTGCCAGGTTATTCTCCCAGTTTTAAAAAACCTGCTGAGATACTGAAGTTACGAAAAAGAAGAACTCGGAGTATGGGATTTGGTTCTTCGCCTAACGCGGAGAATCACCAGGGGAATTGTAATGGGAGAGATGTGCCGAGAGTGGGATCAGAGCTTGCTGGGCTCAGACCTTTTTCACCCGGACGTGTTGTTGTAGTAGGGGAGAAAAGAAGAAACCCTTTCGCCAACCTTGACAACATAAAGAACAGTCCCAGAAAGCGAGCATTTTCTGACACAGGCAGCGATGCTGAGTCCAGGTCACTTTGTTTACGAGTGATTGAGCGTGATCTGGAAAATCGAGGACAGAACCAGAGTTTTCACAGTGCAGGCAGGGAGTGCAGAGCGATATGTCCCAATTTGAATTCGAGTGCATGCAGCGACGGAGATTTAACCGATGTGCAGGTGAGGAACACGACATTTATGGTGTATGGGGATTGGGATAAAGTACAGGGTGTGATTCTCAAAATGTTGCCAGTGCCACCTGTTCAAATGCCAAAAGTGGGACTTTTTGTAGAGACGTGAGATTTTGCAGGACAAAACATATCCAAAGCCAGTACAAAGGGCAGAGTTTCACTTTTTTGCCCAAAAAGCTTATTCTTGTAGCCTTTGAGTTTATGCCATTTTATGTAATATTTAGGTGTTAAAGATGCAAGGTAACTATTTTCATCAATTATTTAAAAAAACTTATGAAATATTGTTTTGTCCTAAAATCTGAGGACGTTTGCCATTTTTATTTCCCCCCGCAGGACCCACCTGCCCAAAGAGGGACAATTGGTAACCCTAGCATTCTCATCTTTAAAGGAAATTGGCCAGACTTAAAAAGAAAAAAAAAAGCCTCCAAATACAGTCTGGTACTTACCTGTAGACCTGTCTGTGTGAGGATTATCTTTAGGTAATCCTCATTCTGTATGTTACAGAATGGTAGATAAAGAGGTGGAACTGTATTTTATCTCAAGGGAGAACATTTTTATGTCTCTCAACATCCCATCTGCAGAATGTGGAATAGCTCTCATAATGAGGAGCACTTAGTAACAGCTTAAAATAAAGAAGCTCACATATGTTTACAATGAACTACTTCATACTTAGGAATGAATTAATATGATTTAGTAGTATTTACCATGTTTTTTTTTTAACTGTGGGTGTTAAAACCAAGAATCGCACCCAAAATTATCATTTTCTTTCTACTTTTAATAGAACGCCCGCAGAAATACAGTAAGTATAAATCAATGATATATAAAGACATTTGAAAAACATTCACCCAATGAATTTCAAATTAAAAAGTGACATCACTTCCTATTTCAGCCAGCTTGACATACATTTGATATTCCAATTGACATTCAGCCCGGGGAGAGCATCGAAATTTAGAAAGAGCTGCTATTTTAACTCTTTGAATTTTAAAAGTGAATTGACACCCACTATAAACACTGGAACCCGTATCAAAAACTAAAAATTTATACCCGGCCAAAACGGGGCAAGAACTCCTATGCTTGGCTAATGCATTTTTAGTATCAACATTTTTAATGGCATTCAAATCTTCTTTAATGCGATCACTCAAATGTCTTCTAGTTTTGTGTGTATAAAAACATGAACACCCAATGCACACAGCAAAATAAACTAAATTGCTATAATGACAATTAAATGCCTAACCAATTCCAACCCCTTGTTAATGATGTTTGTATGTAAAGATTCGATGTACAATATTAACAGTAAATTATCTCGAGCAGTAACGATATAAAGACAATTCATTCAAAAATAACAATGAATCTTGTAAATAGAACTTAGTGGTTTGTACAGTAGGATTCAGTAGTTGATGAATATATTTAGAGATGTACTCGTGTTTGTACACTTTAAAGACACTGTATGTCTGAACTGGGGATTATGTGCTTTCTTGTGAATTTTTTGAATTCTGAACAATTTCCCTACACTAGGGTTTTCCACAAACATAAAATTGTACTCTTGTAAGGAAATGAAACCTTGTTCCAGCAAATCTAATAGATATACATCTATATTTTTGAAGCTGGTAACCAATTCCTGTTTGGTGTTAACCTTGTAGCAATTATTGAGCATTAAAGATTCTTCATTTTTTTTTTTTTTTTTGTACATAAGTATTTTGCTCCATAATTACTAGCCTGTCCCCTTATCGGCTTTCAGGATCCTTGATCTCACAATAGTTTTTAAGTTCTAATAATGCTGAGTGTTCTTTTTGTTAAATTAAACCACTTATGTTAACTGGATTTATTATATAAATCCCTAATATTTCTATCACAACGCTTGAATGAAAACATGTAATCATTATGTAATGTGGAGTTGAAAACACTTTTTCTGCTGTTAGCACAAATTCCAGAAACATCTTTATCAGATAAATTATTTAAAATATATTTTAAATTTTTTTCTAGAAAATAATCAAATGTTCAATAACACATTAACCATGTTTGCTCTTTGTGCGGGGATAAAAGAAAGTCCTTTACTTAAAATATTTAAATGAGCATTGGAAAATGGTTTTGACTTGGGTTAAACAGTGAATTAACAATTGAAACAGTCTCAAAAGGACTGTCCATTAATGCCGACTCCTTCAACCAGCTTCTCCTCAGCCTCTTCCATGGCATCTTGCTGTCTTGATTATGCCTCTTCGTTCCCTCTTCCCATATCTAAAAAAAATCATTGATACTAGCCTGATTAGTGGGAACAGTCACAGGAATGGCTATATTTTCAATTGTGATGTCAACTAAAGTGTCAACCGGAGAGGACAAAGACTGACTGGCAAAATTAGAATTGACCGCATTAGGGGTAGTATTGGAGAAGGAGGAATCTACTAGGGTTACAAGATTCACTGGGGATATGAAATTCACACTTCCCCTGTTCGTGGAAGGACCACTATTAGTTTACAGTGTGGAAGTGGCCTTCCCATTATTTAAGATATACACTGTTTTATTCAAGTATTGATTAACGTCAATGTAACTTTTTGTTACCAATAATGGTGGAGACATGTCATGATTGCCAGATGTATAACAAAGCAGATGTTAAGGTTCTTAAAGTTCTTATTGAACATAATTAAGACAAACTAGTCTGAAACAAGAAATCAGACATTTAAATGTTAACATCTTGCAACATCCTTCTTTTGGCAATTTATTTATGGAATGGCAAAGCTGCTAAATTGACACAACAAGTCTCCACTATTACTGTTCGCAAAAAGAAAAAGTTACAGAGAGACGTTAATCAATATTTGAATAATTCAACAGTGTATATCTTTAAAGAATGGGAGCGCCACTTCCTGAGAATAAAGTTATAGTAATGGTCTTTCCACACACAGGGGAAGTATGAATTTCATATCCCCAGTGAATCTTGTAACCCCAGTGGATTCCTCCCTCTCTAATACTATGTCTAATATGGTCAATTCCAATTTTGCCAGTCAATCATCATCCTCGCCAGTTGACACTTTAGATGACATCACAGTTGAAAATGCAGACATTCCTATGACTGTTCCCAAGAATCAGGCTAGTATTGACAACTTTTTTGGGATTGGGAGATGAAACGGAAGAGGCATAACCAGAACAATGAAAGGCCGTGGAAGAGGCTGAGGAAAGCATCGAGGAAGGAGTCGGCATTAATGGACAGTTCTTTTGAGACAGTTTCAACTGTTAATTCAGTCAGTGTTTAACCTAAGTCGAAACATTTTTCCAGTGCTCATTTAAATGTTTTAAGTAAAGGACTTTCTTTTATCCCCGGACAAAAAGCAAACGTGGTTAATGTGTTATTGGACATTTGATTATTTTTCTAGGAAACTTAGTTTAAAACATATTTTAAATGATTTATATGATAAAGATATTTTTGGCATTTATGGCAGTTGCAGAAAAAGTGTTTTCAGCCCCACATTACATAATACTTTAAATGTTTTTGTTTAAGCTTGTGATAGAAATATTTGGGATTTATATAGTAAACCAAGTGAACGTAAGTGGTTTAATTTAACAAAAGAACACTCAGCATTGTTAGAACTTAAAAACGATTGTGATAGCAGAATCACGAAAGCTGATAAGGGGACAGGGCTACTATTTATGGAGCAAAATACTTGTGTACAAAAAAAGTGAAGAACCTTTAACACTCTATAATTACTATAACGTTATTTCAGAACAGGAACTGGTTACCAGCTTCAAAAATATAGACGTATATCTATTAGATTTGCTGGAACAAGGCTTCATCTCCTTACAAGAGTACAGGTTTGTTTGTGGAAAACCCTAGTGTAGGGCAATTGTTCGGAATTCCAAAAATTCATAAGAATTCACAGAATCCCCTGTTCAGGCGTAGTGTCTTTAAAGCGTACGAAAACTGAGTACATCTCTGAATATATCGATCAACTATTGAATTCTATTTTACCAACCATTAAGTTATGTTTACAATATTTATGGTTATTTATGAATGAATTGTCTTTATATCATGTTACTGTTAGAGATAATTTATTGGTTACCTTGTACATAGAATCTTTATATACAAATATTATTCATGACAGGGGGCTGGAATTGGTTAGGCATTATCTTAGCAAATACAATTTTTAGTAATCAAAAAAATTAGCACTATTTGTGGATTAATAGACTTGGTATTAAACAACATTTTTTGCAGTTTCAACAACAAAATTTACCATCAGTTAAAAGGTGTTGCTATGGAAGCCAAATTGGCCCCGGCATAAGCTAATTTGGTCTTGAGTACTTGGGAAAGAGAGTTCTTAACGAAACTTGATGGCTTTAAGAATACCACATTAGCGATATATTTGATTTTTTTTTCATTTGGTAGGTTTCTGAGGATGGATTAGATAAGTTCATCCTTGATATACAACAAAATATTGCTTTTTTTTTTAATTTACTATTTGGGAAAGGGAGCAAAATTCAGTTTTTAGATGTTGGATAAAGATAAAGCTCAATTCAGTTGTAATATGTAGGAAAGAGATGTTCAGAAATAATTTGTATTTCAATAGCCAGCATCCCTACTATATGAAATAAAACGTCCTTT
This sequence comes from Protopterus annectens, assembly GCF_019279795.1. Classification (NCBI taxonomy): domain Eukaryota; kingdom Metazoa; phylum Chordata; order Ceratodontiformes; family Protopteridae; genus Protopterus; species Protopterus annectens. The sequence goes on along the minus strand of NC_056736.1, from coordinate 281,383,926 downwards.
CATTAAGGGACAATAAATTAGACTTTCATGGATTGTCAGTGATAATTATGCTTTTTACAGTGAATGTTTAAAACTTAAACAGTTGTTTTTAAGTTGAAATTACCAACATTTTTTAGTCAACCAAGTTTGGAATAAGTCAGTGATTCTGGATATAAGAGATTTTTTACCCATTTTAAAATTAGGCTTTATTAAGAAAAACAAAGCATCCAATATGGATTTTGCCCATAGTTTCCCCCCGGTTAGTCACAATATGGTCGCTATTAAGAAATATTATTATTAATAATTGGCGTAGTATACAAGGAAATAATAATTAGTTGGCATATTAGGTTATGGTCCTAAATTTTGTTTAAAAAAATAACCTTAAACTGTTTTTGAAGCAAATGAGATAGCAGTAGAGCAAGCCAGTTGATAGTGACAGAAAATAATGGGCTTATAGGAATGCATTTTTGAGGCAGAGTTTTGTGAACATATATTTGTTTGCAAACAATATTTTTTAAACATTGTAATTTCTTACTGAAAGTTAATGGTAATTTTAATTGTCATTCTAGAAATTTAGTTTATTTAGGTGTGTGCATTGGGTGCTCATGTTTTTATGTTGGCAAAACTACAAGACGTTTGAGTGATCGTATTAAAGAACATTTGAATGCCATTAAAAATCTTGACATTAAAAATGCATTAGCCAAGCAAAGGCGTTCTTGTTCTGTTTTTGCAGAGAATAAATTTTTCATTTTGGAACAGGTTCCAGTGTTTGTTGGGGGTATCAATTCTCTTTTAGATTTCAAAGAGTTAAAATGGCAGCTCTTTCTAAATTCCGATGCTCTCCCCGGGCTGAATGACAGTTTGATTATCAAATGTGTGTGAAGATGGTTGAGCTAGGAAGTGATGTCACTTTTTAATTTGAAATTGATTGGATGAATGTTTTTCAAATGTCTTCATATATCATTGGTTTGTACTTTGTTTCTGAGGAAGTTCTACTAAAAGTAGAACAAAAGCACTAATTTTTGATACGATTCTTGGTTTTAGCTCCCACAGTTTGAGAAGTTTGGGTTTTGGTTTGCTCTACTTGTTTTTTTATTGGTTTTAGTCTATTCCCATGGGTATTTGTTTAAAATGCTTAACACTGAATGTGTGACCCACTCTTTCCTTTCAAAGTCGAGCAGTGTGGAGGATGGAATTTTTAAGTTGCAAAATGAGGAAAGCTCCTCATAATTAGGTTCAGGTCAGAGGTATGTTCCTTATCTCTTAATGAATTGGGGAGAAAGGCCCTTAACCAGGAATGCAGTTTTAATTATAAGAAGACGACAGATATCAGCATACGTTTTCCGAAGAGTGAGTGACGTCTGTAATATGTAGTAGTCTGCTGCTTCTAATTTGAGTACTGGGATATTTAATATTTTTTTAGCATAATATCAGTGCTGGAAACTGAAACTGGAAAATTTGTTTCCTGGGATGAAGTTAGTTTTAAATAGTTGAAACTGTTCATGTAGCAGGAACATTAAGAAGAACACGCATGTGCACACAAACCTTTTTAACTAGCCCCACTCCCAATGAAATGGTATGAAGTACAATACAGTAAAGTGTCGATTATCTGAGCTAATTGGGACCTAGGGTAGTTCAGATAGTAAAATTGTTAGGATAATCAAACATATAATTAAACTGAGTAAAAAACTTCTAAAATCTTGTTTTTTTTTCTGCATGCAGGAATACAGTTTTCAACCATTCAGTGATTCCAGTGAACAATAAAGAATATTTTTCACACATGAGCTGGCTACAAGCTCAAAAAACATGCTCAGGCAACTACATATAATGCTTACATTTTCAGACTTTATGATTTTCCTACCTGAAAACTTTGGAATGCTGGTTCTGATAATTGAGACTCTACTGTAGTTAATATTTCTGAAATGGTCTGACACAGTCTGGTGATGTCCAATATCTAGGTCCCTACAGTAAAACAGTTGACCACTTTCAGTCCAATTTCACCCCCTTATCGCCCCGCTCCAAAGGCCCAGTCGTCATCCCTGATACTTATCCGACACCTTACATCTCTGTGGATCAAATGTTAAAGGCCCTACCCAAGGCATAGAACACAGCTTCCATGGGACCTGATAGTATTCCAGGCTATATTCTGCACCATCTCCAGCAAGAACTAGCTTCGCCATTGAGCACCCTATTCAACCACAGTCTTAACTACAGGCTTCATTTCAGCAGAGTGGAGAACTGACATTGTCATCCCTTTGCACAAAGGTGGTGCCACTACTGACCCGGGAAACTATTGCCCCATCAGCTTGACAAGTCTGATTTGTAAAGTCATGGAGAGTATTATTATGATCTCATAAACAAGGACATGGGCAATCTCTAAGCACTTGACCCACTCAATTCGGATTCATCAGGGTCAGATCTTGCCTATTGAACCTAGTTGACTTCTTTGAGACTGTCACCAAGGCCCTGGATGAGGGAAAGTCAGTATGTATAGCTTACCTTGACCTGGCCAAGGCCTTTGACACAATCCCCCACTTGGGCATCATCAAAAAGCTAACACAACTTTGCTGTTAATCCCTCTCTAGTCAGATGGGTGGCCAGCTGGCTCACAGATAGGACCCACAAGGTCAAAAATAGGTGCTACTACCTCCGACATCAGACCTGTCACTTGTGGTGTTCCCTAGGGATCTGTCTTGGGACCCCTACTGTTTGGCATCTACTTCTCAGAGGTCCAGGCAAAGACAAAGGGCCTGTGGTTGACCAAGTGTACAGATGACTGTAAGTTGGGTGCTGTCGTTGACTCCCTAATTGATGTTAACATACTGCAAGAGGGTCTCAAAGCTACAAATAACTGGTGCCAAAGTCATGGCCTCAAGTTAAACACAAAAAAATGTATTATCATACCATTCGGCAAAAACATGGCCCCTAAAACAAAAAATGTATTATCATACCATTCGGCAAAAACACAGCCCCTTCTGCTTACCACATCAATGGCAATCCCCTAAGCACACAACCTGTGGTGAGAGACCTGGGTACTCAGGCTGACAACAATCTCATATTTGGCCATCATGTGGCGGCTGTGGTCAGAAAAGCCTTTTACTTGGTTCATCTTATAAGTAAAGGGGTTGCATCCAGAAAAAAGGAGGTTATTGCCTAGCTGTACTCCTCCCTTATTAGATATATGATTGCGTATAATGCCCCATTTGGTATGTACCTCTGTTAGCATCTCTACCAACTGGAAAGGCCACAGAAATACCTCACAAAGAGAATCCATGGCCTCCAACACTTATCCCATGTGGACAGGCTTAAATCACTATCACTTTACTCAGTATCATACAGATTGCTCAGAGGTGATCTGTGTCTTGCCTACAAGGGATGGGTTGCCAACTGGCTCACTGACAGAACTCACACTGTGAAAGTAGCAGACTCCAAATCCAACTTCAGACCAGTGACAAGGTACCACAAGGTTCAGTCCTGGGCCCTCTCCTGTTTGGTATCTACTTCTCTGAAGTACAGGCTAACATAGAAGGTCTTTGGCTAACGAAGTTCGCAGATGACTGCAAGCTAGGAGCCATAATCAAAACTCCTAACGATGTGGACATCCACAAAAGGGCCTCACTGAGACTGATGCCTGGTGTCAAAGCCATGGCCTCAAGCTCAATGCCAAAAAGTGTATTGTCATCCCCTTTGGTAAAAACTCTGTACCCATGAACTACAACATAGGCGGTAGTATACTTAACACCGAAAGTGTGATAAGAGACCTTGGGACACAGGTGGACAGTAGTCTCTCCTTTGATGATCACATCGCCACAGTAGTCAGGAAATCCTTCTACGTGGCGCACTTCATCACAAAAAGTTTCTCATCCAGAAAAAAAGGTAATTGTTCCTCTCTACTCATCACTCATTAGACCCATTATAGAGTACAACACCCATTTTGGTATGTACCTCACAAGACATCTACAACAACTGGAAAGGCCGCAGAAATACCTCACAAAGAGGATTACTGGCCTCAAATAGATGCCCTCATGACCATCTCAAAAACTCCAGCTTTACTCCGTCATATAAGCCTACTCAGAGGTGATCTCTGCCTAACATATAAAGCTATGTCAAACCCAGAGCTGTTGGACATGCTCCACTTAAAGAAATCCCAATCCCTCTGAGCTACATGCTCTAGGGACCTAAACCTTGTCACCACAATAAACAGAACATGCCAGAGGGATAGATTCCTGGCCCAGAGACTTCCCATACTCTGGAATAAACTATCTATCTATGTCAAACAAAGCTCCTCATTAGCACTTTTCAAGAAAAATCTTGATGATTGGATGGGAAATAGGAAATTCACCCTGGGATCACCTCTGTGGCTTTGCTTGACACTGGCACAGGAAAATTATTTTCTTGGGTGGCAAAAGCCAGGGTACCTTTTTTGGCTGGGCTTGCATAGGCCCCAGGGCCGATAGCCTAGTACCTACCTATGAACAAGGCAATATTGGACCCTGCCCTACTAGAGATGCTCCATATCCATAAGTCTAACTCCTTGCGCATTACCCGCTCGATAGGCCTAAATTTAACACGCAACATCAACAAAACCTGCTGGAGAGACAGGTTTGTCTCCCAGAGGCTGTCCCATCTCTGGAATAGACTTCCCATACATGTCAAACAGAGTACCTCATTGGCCCTCTTCAAACGCAGTCTTGATGAATGAATGGGAAACTCTAAATTTGCCCCAGGGGTTCCACCTTTGTCCCTCATTGATAGGGGCAGCAGGTGCTGACTGAGGTTTCCTTTTTTGGGATAAACTCTTGGCTAGGCTTGTAATGGCCCCAGGGCCATTAGCCTAGTAACATCCTATGATCATGTTTGCTTCTAACCAGCTGCCTGGCTTGTCATACTCATTTGAGGTAGACTAGCTCTTCACTGCACATAGTGTTGTTCCTTCCAGTAACTGTGTCTGTCTTGTTGCAAGTATTAGGACCCTGTTTACTTTCAACAAAAGTTATTAAATATGGTGTCTAGCTAGTTTTCATACTTGCAGGCTGCATCCCTCTCTCTGCTACTTGAATATCTGTGTAGTACTACTCCATGTGACATATAGGTAAGTACTGTCAGCTGATCCTGAGAGTTCCAGTCATACTACCTGGGATGATGAGCATTGCTGTCACGTTACACACAAAAATATTTAGATTCTGAAGTGAAATCCTATCTGTTCAATGTTGGATATTTGCAAGCGAAAGTAAATTGAGGCTAAAAATCAGAATGCTCCAACAAAAGCAGTATGGGGGTGTGTGAGTTGAGGGTCGCCCTCACAAATGGGATTAGAAAAAAAAGTCAGAATGTTACAGTGACAACAGCTGTCAAACTGTGCTACTGCTGTATCCGTGTGAGAGCAATGGGAAGGTCCTGTGTTCTATATTAATGGCCCAGTGCCACTCTTCAGTAAGTATAACATGCTAAGTGAAGTGCAGCAGAATTGCCCAAAAAGGCATGGTTCAGCGAGTGAGTAATTTTTAAGCTAATGAAAGAAGTATAGGGAAACTGCACCTTGAAAATAAAAGATAACTGCTTTTTCTCTGAAAAAAATGTGCAGTTAATCTGCATTTTATTTTTCCCAAAATACAATATTCAAAACCTGAGAAGCAACTAAATATTTTGATAGGGTAGCCGCCACATATTAGCACACTTTGAATGGTCATTGTCCTGTATATGTCTTTTTCTGCTTCTGAATTGCTATTAACAACCTATATTGTTACTGTATTTTCATGCCATTTAATGTCCTTTTGTTAAATCATGTAAGGTAGGGAGTGCACCTTCCCTCTGAACCCCTTGCTAGTTGCAAATGTAGTGAAATTGACTACTTAAACTTGAGGTGGAACATGGCTTTAACAACAACAGTAAATTGGAGATGGTGTTTTTATTAGTGTACTGAAGTATCACCAGCATATTTCTTATTGTATTTTCAATGTATTTAATGTTGCATAGCATACAAGGAAGCTGCTGCCCGCTGGTTGTTGCAAATTGTATTTATTTGTACTTTGGTACTTGGACAAGTTTTCCCACCTTTCCTGTTACTAGAGTAGTCCGGATACAGCTCTTGCTGTTTTCAGGATTGTATTGTAGTTTCTGAGTTCCCCAGACCTTTCTGCGTTCATAGGTTGGTATTGGGCTATCGGCCCAAGGGCCTAAGTAAGCCTAGCCAACAAAGTTCCCTGGCTTACACCAACCCAAGAAAGTTAATTTCCTGTGCCGCTGTCGAGCAGAGCCACAGAAGTGATCCCCGGGGTGTATTTCCTATTTCCCATCCATTCATCAAGATTTTTCTTGAAGAGTGTTAAAGAGGAACTTTGCTTGACATAGATGGGTAGCTTGTTCCAGAAAGGTTAGGTAGCCTTTCAGCTTATCAGTGGGAGTGGTAAGCACTAGGTAGCCTATCTACCACAAGAGGAGTGGTTTCTAGCTCCGAAATTGTAGCTTATTGGCTGTTTGGGCAGTTTTTCTATCCCTTTCAGCTTTCTGCTTTAAAAATCCGTGTTTGCGCAGGTTTGTGCGATGTGCAGCGCCGGTGAGCTAGGGTAAACTATTACCAATGCCAGAAAGTCTGCTCTTCGGTTTTTCCCTTAGATCTGGTCAGTTCTCTTCTCTCTGGCACTTTAACTAGCATATTTGGCTAGCAGTTTGTCAGGCTTCTTGTAGCAGTTATTGCAGCACACTTAAGTGCTACCAGCACTAAATGTCCCATAAGGAAACAACTCCAGTACTTATTAATAAGGCCCATCCTTCCAGACATGTATAAAGTTCAGTTCCCTGTGCTTTATCCTATTAACCTGGTGAACTAATCATAGGTGATTCGATAGTGAGGCACACTGATGTCCCACTCACTAGGCTCAATAAGGAGAAGGTAACAGTCAGCTGTCTGTTGGGTGCCAGGATCTGACACACAACACATGCATTCAGGTCGCTCCACAACAGGTACAAGTATGACTCTGTCATTGTCCATGTGGGTGTGAATGAACTGAGACATACCTCCCTGGACTACATGAAAAGACATGGAGGAGCTCTCGGATTATGTGACCCAGGCAGGTATAACCCTAGCCCTGAGCAGCATCCTACTGTCGCCCAGAATGATACCGCAGTACAAGCACAAAATGATTGACTTTAATAATTGGCCAAGTTTCTGGTGTCATTCTAAGGGGATCCAGTATCTGTCTGCTTGGGAGGACATGACTGACAGACCTTGATACTTTGCCAGAGATGGCCTGCATCTGTCACCCTTGGGTTTCTGGATACTGGCTAAGGCTCTTGCCACCCCTATAGTGCATTCTTTAAGAGGTGTTCACCATAACAGCTATAAATAAATGCAGTCTGAGGGTCATGCTGCTCAGTGCTAGGAGTCTAAATCTCAAGATGCAGTCGCTCAAAGCATTCCCCAAAATGGAGAACATTGACATCTGTGCTGTAACGGCCCAGAACTTGGACCGAAGCTCCAAAGGCGGAGGTGTCTCCATATTCATAAAGGATATGCACGCCTCCAGACTAGTAGCCCAGCATAACACATCAGAGATACTTCTGGTACAATTATCATTGGGAAAGACAGCATTTCAGGTCGTAGCCTGCTATAGGTCCCCAACCATATCCCAAGACTCTCACGCCACGTTCGTAAACACTGTGGAAAATATTAGGGTCCAACCCAACACCCTTATATTAGGTGACTTCAACTATCCCTCCATTAACTGGAAAACCTACTCCTGCACCAATGCACTTGCCCAACGTTTCCTGAAATTCATTAATTCTAATACCGTGGAGCAGCTTATTCATACCCCCATTAGAGGAAGAAACATCCTTGACCTTGTTATTACTAATATGGGCTACCATTGCTCTACACCAATAGTCTATTCCCCCCTGGTTAGATCTGACCACAAACTAATCACCTTGGAATTCCACATTTCACCCACACCTCCCACAAAAATAACTGCATGAAAAACGTCTCCAAAGCAGACTTTGGGCTCCTAAAAACAGAGGTGGCTAACTTCACAACACCATGCCACTGGAAAACAGATGCATGATCGTTGAATCATACACCAGTGCACTGTACGAACACGTACATAAATGCATGGAACTAGCCATACCCAACAGAACCAAGATGCTCTCTTCCCCAGCCATCAGTAAACTCTACAACAGAAGGAAGAAACTATTGCAGAGAGAGAGGTGTAGTCCCAAGACTGGAAAACCTCCCTTATTAGCCTCAACAAAAAGTTGAGATCCCTCATCAAAACCTCTAAAGCCAACTATGAAGGCAGAATTGCGGCAGACACTAAGAACAATCAGAAAGCCTTCTGTAGTTATATCAAGAACTTCCACGGTGATACCCAGATCTGCTCTGAGTTGCTGCACAATTGTATCTCCTATACTGAGCCAAGCAGACATTGCCAATATACTGGCTGACAGATTCTGTGCCAGTTTTACTCCTCTACCTCCACTAAAGGACCAATCACAATACTGGAAGAATGCCAGGCACCTAGCATTAATGCAGCACAGGTTAAAGCTGCTTTGTCAAAGGCCAAGAATACAGCTTCCATGGAGGATATATTGTAAGATGATGACTTGTTTGCTGGGTGAACACAGAGTCCTATTTGATATGTAAAAAGGACATCAAGTCTTATTGGATATGCCAAAGAGGTGAAAAGGACTCCCACCAATCACTAGCCCAGCTGAAAACAGCAGACCTGGCACCACTCCCTCTGTAGCAAGTTAAGTACTGTAACAATTACTGGATGTTCACAGAAACAAGATCACTCGTACCTCAGGATTGAACAAAGGAATTATTTATCAGCTACTGGCATGGTTCTTTGGCACATGATCCTAGTACTAACTATTCTGCAGCATGCAGTTTATATGTATGCGCTAGATCTCTGGGATGCGATTCTGAGTATCATCCTTTTTGGCTTTTGATTAGTCCTACAGCCTTACAAGCTACAGGTTGGATAATACAACAGGCTGCCGATACTACCTTTGGATTTTTGCTTTACCTTATTCAGAAGGAAGTTCAGGGTACGTGGAAAGAAGTATTATTTTTATGGGTGGAGTTTCTCATTTAACCGAAGGGCCCTGAATGCTTCCAGAAGTTGCATAATCATATTGTTCTATTGTTTTTTTTCCCCACCACTAACAGATGAACCTTACAAACTTCATTCCAGTCTTAAAAAAGACACAATTTTGATGAACTTGTAGACGCGTGTTACATTTATTCCTCAGTGGTCCTTAAAATCTTGAAATCTGTCAAATGTTTCAGGTACTTCTTAAAGCTGATATCTGTTTATTAAATTAAAACTATCTTTCAAAGTACTCATACTGGGAGGAAAAGAAACAAAATGAGCATGTGGAGTTGCTCGAAATAATGAGCAAAAATAAGATGCTGCTGCAAGAGAAAAACAGTACTGAAGGCCAGACTTCGGACTTCTTTTTTAATTTCAGATGAAAGAAATGCAAAGCTCAACTACAAAAGAAAACTGCTTAAACTTTTTTAAAATTTGAGTATGTGCGGTCAATAACTACCTACAAAGCAGATAGCAAAATTTATGGTCAGAGTGTTTATAGTGGTATTTACCCAGACATGTGCTATGATTGGTCACTTTAGGTTTGGTGTCATGGCGATACCCTCATAGATGTGAGCAAATCCCAGCATAGTCTGAACCTTGATTTTGCATAGTACTAAGCAGATAATGTTGAAAGCAGTTGAATGAATGCAGATTTAAACCTACCTAGACCCCCAAAGACATCCTAGATGTAGTATACACAACAAACACTCTTAGCAACCCCGAACAAACTCTTTCAAAGCAACATCCATGTCAACACGTACAGCCGTACAGCTGCATGTGATGGAGCCTCTAATTCTAAGCGTGTAAGGCAAACTACCACAGAATCCAACATTCTACTCATTGGAGACTCCACTGTGAGTCACTGATGTTCCTTTCACCAGGCTAAGTAAGGAGAAAGTTACTGTCAGTTGCTTATCAGGGGCCAGGATCAGCCACATTATGCACACACACACGTCACTGGGCCACAAGTACCACTAAGACTCGGTCATAGTCCATGTTGGCTGTAAATGACCTGAGATGTACCTTCCTAGACTGTATGAAGGGAGAGACTGGAGCTCTCAGAATGTGTCCCAAGCTGGTATGAGCCTAGCATTGAGCAACATTTTACCTTCACCAAGGATGATACCACAGTCATTTATCTGTTTATTTGTTTTGTTTACTGGGAAAGTCCAACTGAGTAATACCCAGTTTCCGCAGAGGCCCAGAGAGAAAAGCTCCATTTGCTTACATTGCATTATACTAAGTTCCAGTTAAACACAGAGTAGTTAAATTTCTATTTACATTTGTACACAAAAGAGGTAGAAGTTACTAAAGAGAAAGCCCACGTGCATTTTAGTGGATTGTACGAGCAGCAGTTTTGTATAAAAGCTGTTTTGTTGTTTCAGTGAAAGGTTGAGAGCATTTGGAGAGTATTGTATGGTGAACAAAGTCTTAACCTTGCGATGAGCATGTGCAGGACCAGGAATGGTTAAGATGTTTAAGCAGTAGTTTAAAACTACTGAGTTTGTCAGAGAGTTTTATTTGTGTTGAGATACTGTTACAGACTTTAGCAAAATATTGGGAGTAAAACGAGTCTCCTGCAGCATTATTTGACTTATTTGTAAGTAACAAGAATTTGTTAATAGACATAGGTCCCTTGCTGGATAGCAGGGCAGTAAAAAGTTTTGTTGTGAAGGCATTTTTCTGGATGATGGTTGAGTTTGTGTGCTCTAGTTAGTTGTGAATATATTAGGTAGTTGTGTAATTCAAGCCAGTTTAATTGCTTTAAACTATAACAATGGTGGGTCATATGAGTGAGATTTGTTGTTGTTGTGTCTTCCGGCTTTTCCCGGTTAGGGGTCGCCACAGCGGAACTCCAGTCCGCTAATGATTGGCAGTAGATTTTTACATGCCGAGTTGCCAACTCTGACGCACAACCTTCAACGAAGGTATGCCCATTCACGCACGTCTCCACACAGAAGACGCTCTAGCTGAGAATCGAACAGGACAACGTCGTACTGTGAGGTGACAACGCTACCGCAGCACTACCACCGCAATATTAAATTTAGCTATTTTATTGTAGCAGCATGCAAGTTACTATGAGTATCGTTTAAGTTTGTTAGGATAGGAGCAGAGTATAAGAAAACTGGCAATAAGAATTTGGTAGCCAGAGTTTTTTTTTTTTTTTTCCAGTTTCTGTAAGGATTGATCCTATAAAGGGAGCCTAGTGTCTCATGTGAAGATTTAATGGTGTTAAATATATGCTGGTCATAAGTTATAACGCCTAGAAGTGTACTGTAAGTTACAGTTTCAGTAACAGTATGGTAAACAATTGCTTTTGATTTTAGCAACTTTTTAAGTAAAAAAACATTAGCTTAGTTTTCTTGGGGTTGAGTAGGAGGTTTGATTCTTTGAGACAGGTTTCTACAGAGGAGAAGGATTTTGGGGTAATGTCTTGGAGCTTATTTATTTTTTGAGGCCACACATATTAAAGTGCACAATAATAATAATACCGAACAAAAGATGACTGACTTTAATAATCAGCTTAGTTTCTGGTGTCATTCTAAGGGGATGCAATATTTGTCAGCATAGAAGGAGGTGATCAACAGACTACACTGCTTTGCAAGGGATGGTCTGCACCTATCCCCTCTAGGCTTTCGAATATTAGCTAAAACATTGTCCTCTCCCATAGTGTCTTTTTTTAGGTAATGCCAAACTGAAATTTTCAACACAGCAAGTCAAAACCAAGAAAATCTAAAGGTGTTACTGCTTAATGCTAGGAGTCTAAACAAAACACTCTACTCCCTAGAAGCTCTCTTCACCCTAGAGAATGCTGATGTCTGTGTGGTTACTGAGACATAGTTTAAAGCCGCAGAGAGCACACTCACCGTTTGTTTGTTTGTCTCTTTCGACTTTTCCCGGTTAGGGGTCGCCACAGCGGAACTCCGGTCCGCTGATGATTGGCAGTAGAGTTTTACATGTTGGCTTGCTGGGCCTAACGCACAATCTTCAACATAGGAACGCCCATCGCCACACAGAAGACGCTCTGACTGAGAATCGAACGGGCAACGTCTAACTGTGAGGCGACAACGCTACCGCAGCACCACCACCGCAAAAGTAGAGAGCACACTCACAGTACAAGGTTATAATGCCTTCCACACATTTAAGGCAGCTACTACACGAGCAGGGACTAAAGGTGGAGGTGTCTTGATTTACATCAAAAATAAATATGCCTGAAGGCTGGTTAAACAGGATAATACACTTTAGCTTCTCCACATTCAAATCACCATAGTCAAAATCCAATACCACTTAGTTGCAAGCTATGGGTCCCCCTCTGTGACCCAAGAAACCCATATCATGTATTTAAACTTATTGTAAACACTCACTGTCCAACCCAATACCATATTCATGGGTGACTTTAATTACCTGGATTTTGTAAACACATATTCCCTGGACCAGATTGTCAATACACCAACAAGGGGTGCAGCTATACCTAGTGTAATGTCTTCTTTGTAAGATTAAACCACAAAATGGTCTCTTTTGAAGTAAAAATAAAGCCGGGAACCCCAGCTAACCCCCGGAATACTCAGGAACTACTCTAAGGCTAACTTTCTACTATTAAGTGATAACCTGGCAACATTTCAAGCCCCAATATACCCCAGAGCACTGTTGCCTATATACAACTGTTCACAGAAAACCTATGCAAGCATGTTAATAGCTGCATAGAGGCAGCTGTACCCACCAGGAGGAAATACAGATCTAACTCAAACAAGCCACCCTGGTGGAATCATAGCTTCAGTAGCCTAGATAACAGAAGGATGAAAATCATAGCAAAAACTGAGAGATGCAGCACCCAGCAGGATAAAAGCACTCTCATCAAACTTAAACAACTCAGAGAACAAATAGTCTCTCAAAGCAAAACTTAAGGTAAATTTGGCTTCCCAGGCCAAGGACAACCACAAGGCATTCATTAGCTTTGACTGTAACCTCAAAGACAATAACACAATTGTGTGCAGAGCTCATTGTAAAAGGAGTCCACCTGTACTGAGCCATACAACATAGCAAACCTACTGGTAGAGAAATTCTTCTTCACCTTTATCCTTCTCTCTGTATCAGTCTTCCCTCAGGAAGTACCATTAAACATAACTCCCTCTGCTGTAACTAAAGAGTAGGTCCTTAATGCTCTTGCTAAGGCCAAGACAATATTCCTTGATGTCTTCTTCTAAATGCAGTAAACTCTGTTAACTGGCACCCATGGGTATTGGTAGATGCCAGATAACTGTAGTTTCTGGTTGCTTGAGAGTTACTATTAAAAATAAGCCTGACTAATACTGTACCCTATACTATTTGTTTGGTTTGACTTGTTCTTAGGTTGGGGGGAGAGAGAATTTATTCCCATCTTCCTTTTTAAAACTCTAAAACATAAGGTATGTTTCTGAAGGATGGAGTGGGGGTGCAAAGTGCAACATATGAAAACTGTACTGTATTTCTTTGATTTTTTTTTCTGGTTGGTTGAGTTCTAGTTAACTGGGAATTTACTGTAGCATGAAACACTATCTCTCAGGCCCTCTGGAATTGCTGTTTAACTATAGCCTCCAAACAGGCTTTCTGCATCATGAATGGAAAACTACAATAATCTTACATCTGCACAGAGGTGGGCCATATACAGACCCTGGAAACTATAGACCAGACCCATAAGTCTCACTAGTCTTGTATGCAAAGCCATGGAAAGAATTATCATGGACATAATCACTAATGACCTAGGAAACCTCCAGACACTGGACTCAACCCAATTTGGTTTTATCAAGGGGAGGTCATGCCTACTGAACCTGGTGGACTTTGAGAGGGTCACTAAAGCAATGGATGAGGGCAAAATGGTTCACACTGCATACCTTGACCTGGCCAAGGCATTTGACACAATCCCCCACTTGGGCATTGTTGACAAATTTAAGAGGTTAGGTACAAACCCTTATGTAACCTGGTGGATAGCCAGCTGGTGCTCAGACAGGACCCAGGAAGTTAGAATTAGGGAGTCTACCTCTACAAAGAGGCCAGTGACAAGCGGAGACCTTCAGGGATTAGTCCTGGAACTGCTCCTTTTTGGCATTTACTTCTCTGAAATCAGGCCAATGTTAATGGCCTCCTTGCTGACTAAATTTGCAGGTGATTGTAAATTAGGAGCTCTCCCTGAATCACCCACCAAAACAAATGTTCTTCAGGAAGGGTTGACAGACAACCAACTGGTGCCAGAGCTATGGACTAAAACTAAATGTCAAGAAATGCGTAATAGTATCCTTAGGGAAGCCCTTCACCCCTGGTAAATGTCATATTGACAACCCCTAAGAGTTGACCTAGTAGTCAGGGCCTTGGGGGCATACACAGATAGTAATCCAGCCACTGACCATCGTTTTTTGTTTAACTTATAAAGGTATGGCATCTGGGTCAAAATAAGTCATTGTTCCACTGTAGTTGGCATTCATCAGACCTTTCATTGAGTATAATGCCCCCCCCTTTGGTGTATACCTAATCAGGCATATCCAACAGTTGGATTTTCTGCAGAGGTTCCTCACTAAAAGAATACAGGGTGAAAGTAACATGTCCTATGCAGACTGCCTCAAGGCCCTGTCCCTTTATTCTGTCTCCTACAGGCTCTTGAGGGGAGATTTTTTCCTGGCATACAAGGCATTGTCAGACTGCATTCTGATTGACCTCCTGCATATCCACAAAACATACAGCATCGGAATGCCTGTTTTAAAGACTTGGACCTCACCTGTCATATAAATAGGAACTGCTGGATAGACAGGTATGTATCCCAGGGACGTCTCTGGAGCAGGTTCCCCATCCATGTGAAGCAGAGTTCCTTCTTAACCCAATTTAGGTATGACTTGGACAGTCAGATTGGGAAAAGGAAATTCATCCCTGCTTTGGCACTTATGTGTCTAATGGACATGAGTACCCTGTAAATGGTTAATTCCCAGGACCCTGCTTGTAAATGTTTCACCTCCCAAACACCTGCTTACACTTATCAAGGGTACCAGAACTTGTCAGAAATTTGGGATGCATGGCTAGTCTTAAAAAGACCCTTGTGGTCATTTGCTCAGTAAACAGTGATGAACCTATGAAGCAAACTTTGCAAAGCCACATTAATACAAACATTTTTTATATGCAGGGTGTAACCTTTAGCCCACCATTAGTAGAAGTTTCACCCTCTGTACAGCCTTACTTAATACAATTAACTCCATGGTGATTGCTTTGGCAGAGGGAGTATTTTGCTATTGTACTGCAGATCAGTTCTTGCAGTAGTGGAGTTTTCATACAGCTGTGCTTCTAGCTGTCTCTGTGCAGCTTGACTGACCAGTGTTTTACTCTGTACTATGTATTAGTCCTGTAATTGCTGTTGGGACTTGTATGACTGCATTGTTGCAATGGCTGAATTCTAGCTATAGTAATTTGTAATTCATCTTATGCAAGTCTTGAAGATGATGTATGTTGAGGCTGAAATTGAGAGCCCATTACTTTTGTTTATCTCTCTATCCTTTGGCCTGGTTAGTCATACTAGGCTAATGGTCTCTCATCAGGTGGACCCAGTTTTGGTATTTGTACTGTGTATAAAAGTGTGTACTTCTGTCCGTTTTAGACATGTGGTAATGGCAAAATCAAGATTCAAACCCAAGACAGTGGTGCTATTTTTTTGATCAGTGATTATGTATTTGTAGAACTGCAGTGAATGGGTTTGTAAAGTGAAATGCTTACTTTGTAGTGTGCTTTACTTGCTTGGCTCTTATTTTCACCTTCATTAAATTATCGCTTAAGACGTAGATGCACATACATTAATAGAATAGAACCCATATTAACATTTTTTCATTGATATACATTATAAATTACATACTTTTTTATAACAATTGTCATTCAGTCCAGCATTACATAAATTGCTCAGTTCAATTATTGCCTACCCTTAAATTTCACTCCTCTTCCTACTGAACATTATTCTGCATGTGGCACCTCCACAAATTCCATTTATTTCTATGTGGTATGCTTCTTTCCATTTCTAAAAAATCTCCTTTCCAATTTGTTTCTCTTTAATATTCAGTACTTCAAATGCAGTTGGTTTAGATTTTGATTTCAGTTTTTCTAGTAATTGCTTTTTTGGCAGCCAGTAGTAAGGCCTTAAGTTTATTTCATTTCTTTAGTTACACACATTTTCTCACCCAATATTTCTTGACAGAGTACTTTTTAATCTACCAACCCATTACACTCCCAAAAAACATGCTCCTAGTTACCTCTTTCTTTCCCATCACACCTCCAACATTTGCTATCAACCCGAGAAATAATTCTTCATCTGCTTAGTATGTAAACGTTCCTGTGCAACCACTTCCAATCAAAAATACTACACTTTCTGGACTTGCATACTTTGGAACTGTACGTGTGTCCTCCCATTGTTCCCTTGAAAATTGCATTTCCAGTCTCTCTTCCCAATATTTTCTAAACTCCTCTGATTCTTATAGTTATTGTGTAATATTTTATATGCCCTCTCACGAAAGGGGAGACTGCCAGCACAGCTAGCTGAAATTTTGTAAATAATTATGTCATTGGTGAATATCGAAATGATTTGTGTAAGATGCTTGTGTTACAAATAGATTAGAACTGTGTGTCATGTGTATATCAAACTGCTTCTACGGGCGTGTGTGTTGAAAAGGATATTTGCAAAATGCTTCTGTTTAAAATGGAACCACAGTGTGCCCTACTGGAAAAGAACAGAAGTGTGCATGCACTATTATAACTGTCTAAATGCATCCGTTTTAATAGCGGAAAATGGAATAAAGGAGGTTAACTTCAGTCCAGCAAATTTTAGGAAAATAGCTGAAATTAAATTACTTTATAGGCTATGCAATAAAAGATGGTATCTTTCAGTTTTCAATGCAGCTAGAGACACAGAGTCTGTGCTGAGAAACTTTCTGTATTGACTTTAGGGTGAATTAATTAGTCTTGAAAGCATGAAGAAATGCAATTGTTTTATGACTTCCAGCATCTGCCAAAGATCTGAGGTCTATGTATTTTCACATTTATATGCTAAATACTGCCAACTTCAAGCAGTGAGGGTTTCGCCTGGGAACTAGAGTCAGATGACAAGAAGTGATGTCATTCTGCAAGCTATCCCAGCAGTAATATTGACATATTAATTTGAGAAGTCTCTTAGTGAGGCAGAGCATTCTGTATTCTCTCTTGGACCTGACAACAACTAGAAGATTAATTCACCACATCTGCCTTGCTTTAATGACGTAAGTTTCTAGGGAATAGTAGAATCCTCTTGGATACAATCAGGAATATAGTAAAGTTTAGTTTATACATTTTTCTTTAGTTATTTGAGACTGTCCTGCAATGTTGTTTTAAATATTTCCTGTGGTTTTGAACTCTGATGTCACTGTGAATATATATTTAGTATTATTATTCTTCATAACATTTTTTATAGATAATTGTAACTACATATATATGATAATTGTTCTACAGGTTTTATTATGAATGATTATAATGTTAACTGTGTTTGTAACGGTTATATTTTTTGTAACTATGTTTTGGAGCTTTTCTTCCCGGGCCTCTGCTGAAAAAGGGCTTTTGCTCAGTCAGACAATCCCGGTTAACAAATGTAAAATAAAATAATAATAAATAGATTATTGCCTTGTTCTTTTATTTATTATTACATATATTTCAACCTTTCATTGTGGCTGATCTATGCAGAGATATTTAAGTTTTGTGAGTACTTGCATATTTATTTGTTCACACTGTGTGGGCCACTCCTAATAGCCTTGCTCTTGGTCAAACTGCCATTTGTATTAATATTACCCAGTAAGACTGGACACCCTTTGTTAAGGGCCTTAAAGTAGCTTATAAGGAGTGACTGGTGGAAGTAGAAACTACGTTACAGTCTGGGTAGAAGGGGGCATAGGTAGTAAACTTGTGCCAGACTTTCCCAGGTGTATATATATTTGTGTGTGTGTGTAAATCAAACCTCAGATTGTGTGTGTGTCAACTACTTGGACAGGGACACAAAGCACTGGTTGGAGAGAGAGGGTGCTAGAGGACTTGGTTTGGTCACTTAGCTGAGATCTCAGCTCTATAGCTGTGCCAGTGGGGAGTCTTATTAGGGATCTGGAGAAAGAGTGAGAAACCAGCCCCTGACTGACTGTGCTCTGTGTGCTCTTAAGGGAAATTGCACTTGATGCAGAGCTGCATCTGGAAATACTGTGTGTGTACTTGTTAACCTCCCAGTGTACGTCCCCCACTGCTGTTGCCAGTCGTGAGGATTGGGTCTCCTTTATTACTGGTCTGGTGGTGGGTCGTCACATATTGGTTGGCAGTGGTGGGATATCCACATCACATTATTGCTGGGCAGTGGTGGGATAGCCACATCACATATTGGCTAGCAGTGGTGGGATCACCACATCACATACTGGGATTCAGTGATGTGGATAATGAACTCCTGCAGCCTGTAAACAGTGATCACTAAAGAAGGTGTTTGTACTCTCCAGGCAGCCACATGGTGGATACTCAGAATTTCATATCACAATAGTTTTATTATTTTTTTTTTGTTAGCCTAGTCAGGGAGAGCAGGCAATGATGTCAGCAGAGGATTATGGCAAGCTGACAAGGAACCAGTTGGCTGAGATGTGCCAAGACAAAGGACTGGGACATGCCAACCTGACTAAAGGAGAAATGATTGCAGCCTTAACCATAGCTGCATCATAGACCAGCAACCAGGAGGACAACCAGACTGACCCTGGGGATGTACAACTCTCAGAATATAGACAGTTCAACTTTGTCTCAGAGGACTTAAAAATCCGTCTAGAGTTAGAGACTTGAACTGGAGGCCAAATGTTTGGAAGTAGAATCAGCAGAGAGACTGCAGTATTTGGAAGCTGAAACAAATGAGAGGCAGAGACAACATGAAAAGGAAATGCTGACTCTTTGCCAGGGTCAAGGAGGTAGTGGGGAAGGGAGTAACTGAACTCCAGAAGCAATAAAGGTCAATAAATGTTTTCCGCAATTGCAAAGTGATAATTTTGATAGTTTTATTCATATGTTTGAAAGGGTATGTAAACAGTATAATGTTGACCAAGGTCTCTGGGTACGGTTCCTGACCCCCTTACTCCATGGTAAAGCTGTAATTCCTGTTTCTAAATTGTCTGATACTGATTGCTTAAATTGTAATATTGTTAACAATTGCTTATTAGAGTGTTTTATGTTAACACCTGAAGCTTATAGGAAAAAGTTTTGTGAGCATAGACGCAAGGCAGATGAAAATGTGTGTGAATATATTGCTGAGTAAAGCACTTATTTTCATATGGGTGAGTGGGTGTCAGGTCACCACTTTTGAAGGGCTGGCGTACCTTTTGGTGAGGGAACAAGCCATTAGCACTTTGCCTGAGGACATGAGAATCTGTTTGGCAGATAGAGAATGTAACGCTACAGATGAGTTGGGCAAAAAGGGAGACCTATACCTAGCAAGCAGAGCATCACTGCACAGGAAAGGGATACCCAGTGCTGCACATGGATCTAAGGGAACTCATGGTGGGCAGCCTAAACCGCCCCAGTAGATTCCGCCAATAACAGGGGAAGCCAGTAGTTGAGGTACATGGCCAGGATCATGGGTTACATGTTTTAAATGTAACCAGTGGGGCCAAGTAGCATATAGATGTCCATGGAGGCAAGGTGGGGAACAAAAGGTGGGGGAGCCAGTAATTTGGAAGAACGGAATGTCAGCAGTAAGCTGTCTGTAGACCACAGGGGTACCAAACTATCACAAGGTTATATCCTGTCTTAGTAGATGGGAAACAGACCACTGCTAACAGAGATGCACCATCTGACCTAACCATTGCAAAGCCTGCAGCTGTTAAAGAGGAGCACTACTTGCTTGGGCAGTCTAATCCAGCCAGAGCTTTAGGAGAGACCCCATTCAAAATACCTTTGACTGGGGTTCACATTGGCAGGAAGGGTGGAAAAGGAAACCATTTAGTTGGTGTGTTTGAGGATATCCCTGCAGATGCCTTGATAGGGAATGATTTTGATAATGCATAACTTTATGTGCATGCGGTTACACACAGTCAGGCTTGGAGACAAGCATGTGGGTTTGGTAGTCTGGGGAGGGACCCAGACAGACCACACACTTAAAGCCAGGAGTAGTGAGGTGGCTCCTTCAGGGAGGGAGCTACCCTGTTGCAGTGAGACAGGCTTAGCTCTCGGACCACATATTACAAGGCTTGAGGGAGGTGCCTGATTCTCAAGGAAAGGGGGAATCTGTATACTGGGACAAAGGATTACTGTATAGAGACTGGACCCCTGAGGGAGGGCTAGAGGGTGAGAATGTAGCAGTTGGTAGTACCCAGAGTCTACTGTCTGGCACTTCTAGCCATAGCCCATGACATTCTCTTTGTATGTCATATGGACATAAAGCATACCAAGAGACATATTATGCAGAACTTTTATTGGCCTGGGATTTCCAGGGATGTAACAGAATACTGCAGGACCTGCGAGCAGTGCAAAAAGGTAGGCAAGGCAGGAGATGAGGTGAAAGCTCTTTTGATACCTTTGCCTGTGATTGAGGAGCCGTTTCAGAGGGTAGCTATGGAAATTATGGGGCCTCTGAGTACCCCAAGTTCCACAGGGAAGAAGTATATCTTAGTGGTGGTAGATAATGCTACCAGATACCCTGAGGCAGAAAAGGTGGCAAATGCTTTTAGAGATTTTCAGCAGGGTAGGTTTCCCAAAAGAAATACCGACTGACAGAGGTGCCAATTTCAGGTCAGACCGCCTGGCTTTTCTGTAGGAATGCTGTCTGGTGAAGCACCTAAAGACCACCCCCAGACTAATGGTCTTGTGGAGAGGTTAAACTGTACATTAAAGACCATGCTACGGGCATTTGCAGACCAGTTTTAAGAGGGAGCGGGACAAATATTTGCTCCATGTGTTTGCTTACAGAGAGGTGCCCCAGGAATCCACAGGTTTTCACCCTTTAAGTTGCTGTATTGGCCTAGGGTGAGGGGACCTCTAGATTTGATTTGTGATGAGTGGGAGGGTGAGTGTGAATCCCACAAGGAGTCAGTTGAGGAATATGTCCTAAGCCTCAGGACAAGGTTCGGGGAACTCATGGGCTTGGCCCAGGAGAACCTAGCAGAAGCCCAATAGCAGAAAAAGGTCTGGTATGACAGGAATGCTTGAGCTAGACAGTATGCTGTGGGGCAGCATGTTATGGTTCTTATTCCTGTCAGGCACAACAAGCTGCAGGCAGCTTGGGGGGGACTCTTCAAAGTGGTAAGGAAGGGTCAGTGCTGTAACTACATGGTAGAACTGCTAGGCAGGAGGCAGGTGTTCAAACTGCACCATGTTGACACCATGAAACCTTACCATGATAGGGAAGCCCTTGTGTTAAGTATTTGTAGGAGGAGTCTGAGGGGTATCACGCTGCCAGCCCAGCTGTCTGGAATTTTGTAAATAATTCTATGTTATTTGTGAATATTGATATGATTTATACAGAACTGTATGTTATGTACTGAGCTAAAATTTAACCACAGCATGCTCTGCTGGGGTAGAACATAAATGTATATAAACTATATACCTGTGCAAATGTAAGTTTTAACTCATTCCCTCCAGTACAACTCTTTTGAGTGTATACCTTTAACTCCTAGTGGGTGTGGCCTGAGCTTTTAAAAATTAAGTTATCACTTTACAATTCTAACAAATACTCACTGACAGGGTCAAATATCAATAAAAGTGTGTTTGCCATCATGTATGCTTCAAATATTCTGATAGTAGCATGGTTTTGGAATTATTAATGCAAGTATGAACAAGTAATATATGACGCCTAGAGGAGTAGTAGAAGGTAACTGCAGATGCACCTGGAGGCGTCACTCGGATGTAATTAGTAGAAACTGGAACATACAGAGTTAAATTGCAAAACTTCAAGAAAATAAGTTGAAATAAGTGTTTTACATTTGTTTCATAAAAGTTTTTTTTCAATGCAGCAAGGAGACAGGATGCCTAGAACTAGGGTACCTTCTGCATTGTTTTGTATGTGTTTTATTGTTTTACGTCTTCTAGCAACTGCAAACATCTGAAGGCAATGTATTTTTCACACAGAGATGTTAAATGTTGGACACTGGGGGTTTAGCCAGGGAAGTAAAGACGGGTGACAAAAAATGATGCCATCCAAGCTAACCCAGTAGTAATATTTGATATTAATTGAAGAACTCCCTAGAGAGAGACTGTGCATTTTATATTTTGTCTTGCACCTAGCAAGAACATCCACTCATCATCACCATCTGCACTTGGCTTGCTCTGTAAGTAAGATTTAGGGCATTGCATCTCTTTTAGATATAGATTGGAATATAGTAAAGATTAGGTTAGATGTGTACCTTTAGGCTGTCCTGCAATGTTTTAAAATATTTCTTGTGATTTTGAACTCTGAAGTTACTGTGTTGATATACTGAGTATTGTCTTGTTTTTTTTATTATTAAATGTATTTAAACCTATCTTTGTGGCTGATATTTGTGAGACATATTTAAGCTCTGAGTACTTGCATATGTATTTAGTGACACTGTACAGGCCACTCCTAAATAGCCTTGCTCAGACTACCATTTGAATTAATAGTAACATTTTACAGTAGGATTGAACACCCTTTGTAAGGTCCTTTATAGTAGCTGATAAGGGTGGCTGGTGGCAGCTGGAACTACCTTTATAGTTTGGGCAAAAGGGGTCATAGCTAATAAACCAGTGCCAGCCTTTCCCAGTGTGTGTGTGTGTGTGTGTGTGTGTGTGTGTGTGTGTGTGTGTGTGTGTGTGTGTGTGTGTGTGTGTGTGTGTTTGTATATCAATGAAATCTCAAAGTGTGTGTATGTGTCAACTACTTGGGCAGGGACACGAAGCACTGGTTGGACAGAAAGGGTGCTGGAGGTCTTAGCTTGACCACTCAGCTGAGATCTCAACCCTATAGCTGTGCCAATGGTGAGTCTTATTGGAGATCTGGAGAAAGAGGGAGAAACCAGCCCCAGACTGACTGTGTGTTCTTGAGGCCAATTGCACTTTACTGTGTGTGTGTACTTGTCATCCTTCCAGTGTGCATGTCCTTCACTGTTGCCAGTGGTGAGAATTGAGGCTCCTTGATTACTGGGCCAGTGCAGGTACGTCACAGGGGGATCTATGGATACTGGGAGCCAGCCAGCAAAATCCCAAATTACTGTGGTGGAGCCAAGGGTTGCAGGCATATGATATGACAGTGCAATACTGTAATGGGGTCAGCAGTGCAGATACCACTGGCATCTCAAGACAGGGAATGGGGTAAGGTATTCCTAAATAGGCTTATCCCCCTCAAGCAACTTGTTTCAAGGGTCACTTGAAAAACTAGCTCGAGTCTTCGTAGGGGGGAAGAAATGTCACGAAAGGATACTGCCAGCACAGCAAGCTGGAATTTTGTAAATAATTATATTTCATTGGTGAATATTGAAAAGATTTGTGTAAGATGCTTGTATTACAAGTGTATTAGAACTGCATTTAATATGTATTTCAAACTGCTTGTACGGACATGTGTATTGAAAAAGGTATTTGCAAAATGCTTGTGTTTAAAATGGAGCCACACTGTGGTCTACTGGAAAAGAACAGAAATGTACATGCACTATTGTAACAATTTAAATGTATGTTTTTTTAACTGTGGAAACTGGAATACATAAGGTTAACTTCAGTCCAGCAAAATTTAGGAAATAGCTGAAATTAAATTACTTTATAGGCTACGCATTAAAATGTATATATGTATCGGTTGTGCAGCGGTAGCGTTGTCGCTTCACAGCAAGAGGTTCTCCCATTCGATTCTCGTCTGGAGCGCATTCTGTGTGGAGTCTGCATGTCCTCCCCGCGGTTGAGTGGCGTTCGAAAGACATGCATGAGTGGGCGTGCCTTCGTTGAAGGTTGGGTGTCGGGCTGGCACCTCAGCACCATAAAAATCTACTGCCAGTCAATAGCAGACTGGAGTTACGCTGTGGCGACCCCTAACCGGGAAAAGCCAGAAGAAGAAGACTCCATGCCCAAGCAAGAGCTCCAACCCTGGACCCTCAGATTGAGAGTCTAATACTCTACCAACTGAGCTATCTAAAAAGGTGGTATCTTTCTGTTTTCAGTGCAGCTAGAGACAAAGTCTGTGCTGAGAAGCTTTCTGTATTGTGTTTAGAGTGAATTAATTGCTAGTCTTCAAAGCATGAAGGAATGCAATTGTTTTATGACTTCCAGCATCTGCCAAAGATCTGAGGTCTGTGTATTTTCATAGGTAAATGCTAAATACTGCCCCCTTCCAGCAGTGGTTGTTTTGCCTGGGAACTAGAGTCAGATGACAAGAAGTGATGTAATTCTGCAAGTTATCCCAGCAGTAATATTTGAGATATTAATTTGAGTAGTCTCTTAGTGAGATGGTGTATTCTGTATCCTGTCTTGGACCTGACAACAACTAGCAGATCCATTCACCACATCTGCCTTGCTCTAATGAAGTTTCTAGGGAATAGTATAATTCTCCTAGATACAGTCAGGAATACAGTAAAGCTTAGTTTAGATACATTTCTTTATTTATTTGAGACTGTTCTGTAATGTTGTTTAAAATATTTCCTGTGGTTTTGAACTCTGATGTCATTGTGAATATATATTTAGTATTTTCTTGTTCTTTTATTTATTATTAAATATATTTAAACCTTTCATTGTGGCTGATCTGTGTTGAGATACTTAAGTTTTGAGAGTAGTTGCATGTTTATGTGGTGACACTTGCGTGCACCAATCCTAATAGCCTTGCTCTTGGTCAAACTACCATTTGTATTAATATTACCCAGTAAGATTGAACACCCTTTGTTAAGGGCCTTAAAGTAGCTGATAAGGAGTGACTGGTGGCAGTAGATACTACCTTATAGTCTGGACAGAAGGGGCATAGGTAGTAAACCTGTGCTAGCCTTTCCCAGGTTTGTGTAAAACAAATCTCCAAGGGTGTGTGTGTCAGCTACTTGGGCAGGGATAAGAAGCACTGGTTGGACAGAGATGGTGCTGGAGGACTTGGCTTGGTCACTCAGCTGAAATCTGAACTCTGTAACTGTGCCACTGGGGAGTCTTACTGGGGATTTGGAGAAAGACTGAGAAACCAGCCCCGGATTGACTGTGGTCTCTATGTGCTCTTAAGGGAAATTGCATTTGATGCAGAGAGCTGCATCTGGAAGTACTCTGTGTTTACTTCTTAACCTCTCAGTGCATGTCCCCCACTGTTGCCAGAAATGAGGATCGAGGCTCCTTGATTCCTGGTCCAGTGGTGGGGCCTCACATGCCCTACTAATTATTCCTTTTTAACAGCAGCTTCTGTTCTAGAACTGATATAAAACTTACAAGGGGAGGGGGTCTTCAACTTAGGCTCCTCTATCACTCTCTTTCCCTATACTCCAATGTCAGAAAGAGAAGGCAGTCTAACCTGCAGTCTAAACTTCTTGGACTCATCCCACTCTTAACTTCCATTTCTTATTATTGCTCCTAATACTTTGGTTACTTTGCGAGTTTTCTGCATTAAATTCCATTCC
This sequence comes from Protopterus annectens, assembly GCF_019279795.1. Lineage (NCBI taxonomy): Eukaryota > Metazoa > Chordata > Ceratodontiformes > Protopteridae > Protopterus > Protopterus annectens. Next base: position 281,358,293 of record NC_056736.1, on the reverse strand, counting down.
CTTCTTGCTTATTTTCTGTACCCATACTTGCATTCATCCCTATTGGCAAAAATCTCCTTTCTGCATTCCTGTGTTGGCTTAATTCTTAAATACTTTCTACAGCTTTATTAATATAATATTCTTTATAGTTATCATTCTCCTTAAGGATATGTATCTAAAATCCCACTGTCTCCTTATGTCTTGAACTCCTGTTCGCCCATTTACACTTTGAAATTATAACCTTCTGCTTGTGTTATGTATTTGAGCCTTACCTGTGTAGCACTAAAATATCCCTTTAAATCAGGCAATCCTAAATAACCTTGTTCTATTAGCAGGATCAACTTATCCCACTTAACTCTTGTCATCTTCCCCTCCCAGATGAATCAATTCAATCCTTTATTAATTATTGTCCACAACTTGTCTTCTGATTGATAAAATATATTCCTGGCCTGCATGCTAAACCTGGCCTGCATGCTAAACTGAAGAGACTAAAACTTTCTCACTGCTTGTATCTTATCTGTTGATATATATGTATATATATATATATATATATATATATCTATATCTATATCAATGTTAGAATGACATGACATAAAAACTGTTCAGAATATCGAATTCTCAAAACTGCTTCCTGCATATTGATTAGTTAAGAATGTCAAAGTGCATAATCGCACTTTCAACATTCTTTTTTCAGTTCATTATTACAAATCACATCATATAACCTTTTTGCAGGGGGCAAGCCCCCTGCAAATTATATATTGCAACTATATTAACAATATATTAATTCTCAATCCCCCAA